>NC_142703.1:21511211-21721211 GCF_029339155.1 Prunus mume | reverse complement strand
GAAGAGGTTGAGAATGTGGCAGAGGTAGTAGAAAAAGTGGCAAATGTGGCTGAGAAGGTGTCGGCGGACGTCGCAGATGAGCTCCCTGATAATAGCAAACTAAAGGAAACAGTTTTGCTGGTAGAACGGGCATCAAAAGTGGCTGCTCAAGATGCTCAACGAACACAAGATTTAATTCACAAGGTCTTCTTATGGCCATTCCATCACCATGTGAAGTTTATATACTTTTTTTTTCCTGAAAACTACGTAACCTTGACTGATGTATTTATATCCGTTCAAACATAGGTGGAAACACTGAAGCAAGACCTGGGAGACTTGGAGACGCTAGCGGAGCCCGTTGTTGAGAAGATTGCGAAGCGAGTGATATAAACATTTGTTGATGAATAAAATCGTTTCCGTTTGTTGAAAAGGAAAGGGAAATGCTAGGGCGACTGCATTGTATATCATCTCTCTAATATGTACATAAATGTGGTCTTTCTAGCATTACTTAAAAGAAAATAAGAAATTAGAAACTACTCGCAGAAACAAAAATGGAAACGTCAAATGCTTGTACATTTATCAATTATACGTCAATTACTTGAAAACAGAAGAGTTCAACATGTTCATGTAATGCAGTTTAGCTTAACATCTAGGGATCTTTAGGAATTTGAACTTCTTGTGTAGACTTGATTATGACATGAACAACCTTTGCTTGCCAAAAAGAGACCCCTAAAAACTAACTTCGAGTACTGAGTTTACAGACGAATTATATAGGAGAATTGTCAATTGAGAAACAGTACATTTACGATTTCCCCGTCCAGAATTTTCCTGACTGAACCCAAAAGAAGAAAAAAAAAAACACTTGAAGGAAGATAATGTCCCCAATATGACAGGAGACAGTAGTGTATCCAGAAATTGTTCGTGATGGGGGCAAAATATAGACTAGAGACTTGCAAAATTTTCTTCCATTTAAATCTACAATGCATATGTATACTTTCTTCCATTTAAATTTTTTCTATTAAAATGCATCGTGTAGGAGGATGTCAGTCATTTTACAAAATCATTTTTGTTAATGTTGCTGAAAAATATATATTATAATTAAAAAATAGAACAAAATTCTAATGTTTTTAAAACAAATCTGAAATTATCTTTTAGAAAACTAAACAAAACCCCAAAATTGGTCCACCGCACATCAAACCACTCATCCCACTACACCAGCAAAACCCATCCACCCCTTCCCAACTTCCCATCGCACTAACCCCATCAACCCACCCCTATCCCCAATTCACGACTACTTCCTCCTCCTTCCCTCTCCTTTTCTACTAATCATCTTCTACAATTAACACCAGAAGCAAAATTTTCAGTAAATTGCCCACAATCTTGGTTATCATCAGTCACACACCAATTAGGCTGCATCATCATTGCATCCATCCGCACATGAGTTTTTGGCTTTTGCTCGCCCATATTGGGATTTTCTCAGCCATTGAGGTGGGAGTGGGTTAAGCTTGCCCCCATTGCCCTTCCCTCTTCTCTCTTAGAGGACTTTTGTCAAATACCTTGCCCCCATTACAGCAAAATGAAACAGAATTTTAATGGAATTTATGGGACTTCATGGGTAAGGAAGCAGGGTGAGTACGGGCAATAGCCTACACTCGCCCTAAGATGGATCCGCCACTGATAGGAGAGACGTGTTAGCGTCATAACCAATCAACATGACCAGAAGTTCACATGTCAACAAGTATTTATTTATTTATTATTTTTTGGGTCAAAAGACATGACAAGAAGTTCATCCTCAATATTGTTCCCAAAAGCCCTTAAGCTATTAAGAAATGAGCAAAACAATGTATATTAAACCTAACGCCTGACGTGTAATGATCCATTTGGAGAGGCAGACCAATGTATATTACTTATTGAACTCCATTTGGAGTAGTGAAGATGCATAATTCCTGGACACTGATCAATACTATAAAATGTTCAAAAGAAGCTGGTCGTAAATGTGAATAATGCTTTGGTATGTCCTAAGTTTTAGTTATTTCTTTCCTTTCTTTCTTACCCCGAGTCTAGTCTTTCATCACAACTGAAGTAAAAGACCTAACTGATCTTTTGGGAAATCTTGCTTGGAGGTGAGGTATGTACTCTAGTTCTTAGTATTCGATTCTTTTCATGAGACATTATTTTCAGAAATTGCCATTCTTCAAGCTAAGCATATGTGTTAGTATTTGATGCCCATTACATAACTTCATGCACATATGTGACATTTGAGTGTAAGCTTAGGATTTTGAGAGAAAATTAGAGTGATATCCAGTGAGGATTAGAGTCAAGACGAAATAGTTCCATGGCGTTCGAGTTTGGTTTTTTTTTAAGTTTTGATATGTTATGGGTTTTGGTACTACACGTTACACCATGATGCAATTTACTCAAAGTGGCATAGCTTTAGTGCTGCAAATGTGATTGGGATGCATTGGTTTTTATTAGCTTGTTTAAAGTGATTTAGTTAGCTTTTCGTTTTATTTCTAATTTTGCTCGAGGACTAGCAAAAGATAGGTTTGAGGTAGTTTGATAACTGCATTATTTCCTATATTGTTATACCTCTTATTTGGTTTTTGTAGGGAAAGTTAATTAAAAATAGCATTATTACCTTACTTTCCTTATTTTCAGTTATTCTGCGCTCTTGGAAGGGTTTTGACTGAAAATCGGATTTTTGAATGAATTTTAGCGCAAGGCCAATTGGAGAAGAAAGTTAAGACATTGAAGATAATTTTATCAATGTTTCATAATTTTATACCAAGCCAAATGCTCCAAACTTGGAAGTCAAGACAGCCTAAGTTGAAATCCTGTCAAAACTTTACTGTTGTGGAAGATTGAAGATTTGAAGACTTTTCCAATTTTTCCTAGTGGCGTGTGATATATTCTTGGAAAGCTTAGAGATCAAGCAACATTTTTATATTTTGCCAGAATTTTCTTGGATGTGGAAAGACACCAAAACATGCGTGCAAGTTGGCTAACGTGTTTCCAAGTCAAAAAGGATTCTTTCCTAGTTTGTTTCCTTAATTGTTTGAGATTTTTTTTTGCTTTAAGAGAGTTTTTCTAGACCTTTTTATAGTAGGGTTTAGTTGTTTTACACTACATAAGGTCACCCTAAGCTCTCTCTATGGACCATCTTGATACCATATACTTTTTCACCATATTTCAATACACCCACAAATATATCAGAGAGAGAGTCAAGAGTTGCTGTTGTGGTGCTTTTCGAGCTTACGAAGGTGTTGCTGTGGAGAAATCAGAGATCAAATCCATCTGTCAAATCGGTTTTATGACAACAATTATATTGCTTATCTTTTCTTTTGTCATGAAATAATTTTCCTTGCTAGGGCTATAATGTAGTCTAACCATGAATACTTAATTTTTTATAGTTAAATTAATTTCTGATTACTATTCCATGTTGAGTATTTGTTATTGTTCTCAATGCTTTGAATATCTGGCCAGACACATCATTCTTATGGCTACTGCAGATTGGGCACAAGCTAATCTTTAACAAACTAGAAAACCCACCTGCTCTCTTGTTGCGCTCTCTCGACAGTACCCAAATATGAAGGAGTGATTAAAATCAATACTGATGTGTGTAGAAAAGGTGAGGATGGATGCATTGTTGCTGGGGGTGTACTAAGAGATAGTTATGGGCAGTGGATTAGAGGCTTTGCTGTTAATCTTGGTGTAGGACAAGTCTTGGAAGATGAGTTATGGGGCATTTATCTTGGAATGGGTATTTGTTGATTTTTGGGTTTATTTTGGGTGTGTTTATATACATTAAATTTTATAGGGTATATTTATAGCTTTATGTCTAGGAATGGGTATTTCACTAATTTTGTATAAGAATTAAGTGGAATTGGTTATGGTGAAATCAGATGCTCTAATATCTCATCAACTTGATTTAAATTACTATTTTTCATATTTGTTTTAATTTAGTTTAATAAATCAATTACTCTCATTAATGAATTTTTCAAATACACTTTTGAATTAATCATAATTGGTACTTAAAAGGAAATTGTAGCCTTCATGGGAATGACACTTCACTTATCTCTATATTACGGCGGCGCCAAAAATTACTTGTGAAATTATTGCAAGCACACAATCCGCAGAATCAATATAGAGATAAGTGAGGTGTCGTTCTCACGAAGACTGCAATTTCCTTTTAACTACCAATTATGATTAATTCAGAAGTTTATTTGAACAATTGATTAATGAGAGTGAATGATTCATTAAAATAAATTAAAACAAAATGAAAAATAACAATTTAATTAATGGTGGAAAATCAAGTTGATGAGACAATAGAGCATCCGATTTCACCATAACTAATTCCACTTAATTCTTATAGCCAATTACCCTAATTTTTACCCATTGACACTTGGTTTCTCCTAATTCATTCAATATCTCCTCTTGGGCTCAATCAAAAGTATTCTCAATTAACAACCTATTCTCTCTCGAGCAATGGATTTATAAAATTAAGAATCCATTAAGTCTATGAGAACCTAAAAGAAAATTGCATTTGTCATGTTAGTCCCTCTTGGGCACTCATTCAAGACACGATGTTGGTTACGAGAAGCAAACACCAAATATTAGCTAGATATTTAAAGCATTAAGAACAGTAACAAATTCTCAACATGGAATAGTAATAAAAAATTAATATAACTATAAAAATTAAGTATTCATGGTTATGCTACATCGTATCCCTAACAAGGAAAATTAGTTCATGACAAAAGAAAAGATAAACAAGAAAATTATTGTCATAAAACCGATTTGGCCGATGGATTTGATATTTGGATTCTCCACAATAACACCTTCGTAAGCTCCAAAAGCACCATGGGCAGCAACTCTTGGCTCTCTCTCTAATATATTTGTGGGTGTATTGAACTATGGTGAAAAAGTATAGTGTATATGGTCATCTTAGAGAGAGCTTAAAGCGGCCTTATATAGTGTAAAACAACTAAACACTACTCTAAAAAGGTCTAGAAAAACTCTCCTAAAGCAAAACAAAATCATAAAAAATTAAGGAAACAAACTAGGAAAGAATCCCTCTTTGAGTTGGAAACACGTCAGCCAATATTTCAAGCACATTTTGGGGTCGTTCCACTTTCTAGAAAATTTTGGAAAAATATGACAAACGTAGCTTGATCTCTAAGCTTTCCAAGCATCAGTACATGACACTAGAAAACATTGAAAAAATGTTCAACTCGTCAATCTTCCACAACAGTGTAGTTTTGACAGGATTTCACTTAGGTTGTCTTGATTTGCATGTCTGGAGCAATTGGCTTGATAGAAAAGTATGAAACTTTGACACAATGATCTTAAATGTCATATCTTTCTTCTCTAATTGGCCTTGGGCTAAAAGTCATTCGAAAAGTTGATTTTCAGTCAAAATCCTTCCAAGAGCGCAGAATAGCTGAAAATAAGGAAAGTAAGGTAATAATGCTATTTTTAATTAACTTCCCCTACAAAACCAAACATAAGAGGTATAAAAATATAGGAAATAATGCACTTATCAGTGGAAAACTGTGAAGATGAGTGTAGGGTGTGGACCAATTTAAGGTAGTGGTGGGAACGAGATATATTGATGAGTATGACAACATTGAGAGTGGCTTCAACCCAAAGAGTGAGAGGAGCATGGCTTTGATGGAGGAGAATATGAGTGACGATGTGCGTTCGGCTTGCCATTTTGTTGAGGAGTAAGAGGACAAAACATGAGTTATTCTATCGTAGTTTGATGTCAAAATTTTTGCAGAGGTCCATCCAATATTATCTAAGATTGCTTTCATCTAGCAGATGTGGATTAGATCATTTGGCAAAGACAATGAGCCTGGCCCCATACACCCGAGTTTGCGTCTCCCTTCCATAAATTAGATTAACTTAGAATAGTTTATCACTTGTATAAAAAAAAAAAATATGCTGTCATGTATTTGATATGTAATTACTAATCAGATGTAACCTTAATGATTAATATTATATTGGGCTAGGCTCAACTTGCTGAATCTCAAACCGCCGCCATGAAGTTCGAAGGTGGCGACAAGTCAACAGCAAAGGTAGAAAGGGTCAAGGCATTCGCTAATCCACAATAGTTCTCCATCATTAATTCCATTTCTTATATGGATCATTGTTATTAAGTTAAAACTACACAAAAACAATCTATAAATTTAAGACTGTTGGTAAAAAAACAATCTCACAGAAAGAAATTCTCAAGATGCATTTTGAATTTTCTGCTATACAGTTTCTAACCAAAGGTAGGCTTATAATCTTATTTATTTATTGCTTTTTGAATACTAATTTCCTTTAAAAAAAAAATTAAATAGAGTTTTTATTAATAATTTTAAGGGAGTTTGTGAAATATATCACCAAAAGAGGGTTTAACGTCTTCAGTCTTCTCATCCATTGTTCATATTCAAAGATGACCTTTGAAAGTTCTAATATAACAAGCTGTCTGAATTCAACTTAGTGCAGCTTCCACGTCTCTTCTTTTCACCAACCAGAAACCTCTGTCTCTCTCTGTCTCTGTCTCTCTCTCTCTCTCTCTCTTTGGTTTTGGATGGTGGTTTTTCTTATCTCTGCAAAACCACCACTCTTCCTTAGCTATGGAATTCCACCATGGAAAGCTGTTAAGAGAATCATGGAACCTTTCAACGATCTGCCAATCAGTCTGTGATTTAACAGAATCAAGGAAACTTTCAAAGATCTGCACATCACTCTGTGATTCAGAAAAAAATGATTCTGTTTCTTGTCTCCGATTATGTTTGACTAAATGTCCTGACATCTGCCGCCTTGGACATGATGAAACAAAAAAATCCAATAATTCCTACACCTTCGTGGCTGTTGCATCATCTTTGATTGTAGCCACTTTTCTTCTTGTTGGTTTGTATGTTTTCTATGTAAAGTACTATTCAACCCGGAGAAGATCACAACCACAACAGCAACCTTTATCAGAGGAGACCCATGATGACTATATAGATGAAGATCATGGGCCGGTGCTTGACCACCCCATCTGGTACATCAACACCATCGGTCTCCAGCAATCGATTATCAGTTCGATCACAGTATGTCAGTACAAGAGAGGTAATGGTCTTGTTGAAGGTACAGAGTGTTCTGTGTGCTTGAGTGAGTTTCAAGAAGATGAGACTTTGAGACTTTTGCCTAAATGCAATCATGCTTTTCATGTTCCTTGTATTGATACGTGGCTTAGATCCCATACCAACTGCCCCATGTGTCGGGCACCGATCTTGGCAACCCCTGCACCAGAACCAAATCTTGCTGTCAGTATTCCAGAAGAAGAAACCCAGGTGGAGATTTCGGAAAATATCGGTGAATCTAGTGAAGAAATGGGAGAGGAAATTTGTGAGATTAGAATTGAAACAGAGGAAAACAGAGAGGTGATTGGAAAGGGGAGAGATGAAATCCCAATTGAAGAGGTGAACGAACTAGTGGAGCCAAGAAGGTCGGTTTCCATGGATTGTTTATCAGCTTCAAAGATCAGTCTGGAGCTTTCTAATCTCCCTGCAGTGGAATCTGAAAGGAATTCAAATACCAAATTGGTTGCGGTAAATAAATTAAACAGGGAAATTGTTCCCAGGAAGACTGGTGGAAATCAGAAGTTGCAAAGACAGAAGGGCAGTTCTTCAAAAGGGAGGTCTCTGCAAAATGTTCCTCTTACTATGAAGAGGTCATCTTCCTGCAATGGGAAAGTCTTGTTCTGCAGGGATGTTCAAAACAGTGACTCAGTTTCCCAATTGAAGAGCTTTTGATCTCAATTTTCTTTTTGTCATGTTTTGATCCTCTTTTCCTTGTCTGGTAAGGCATCTAAAAACCTGGGATGTCTCTGAAGTTCTGAACTCTCAGCAATCTGAGAGTGTTTTTTTTCCATTACTTTATCAGATTACACACATAAATAAATTCCTGTTTGTACTAAAGTTTATGTCAGAACTAGAAAATTGAGTGGCCCAAAGGGGGATTCACAGCTTTTAAATGTAGTATCTGAAAAGAATCAATCAATTGTAGATGAAACCTTTTTTTTCTTTTGAACGAAAGATGACGAGATTTCGTGGTCTCTAAGATAACTATCAACTTTGGATATTGGAGTCAAAAAGCTATATCGCAGCAAAGCAGAATGATCATCAATGTGTTGATTATCGTTTGTTTATATCTTTCCGTTGAATGCTTAGGTATTTACTGCAAGCTGCTGCTTCCTTCAATTTTGCAGCTCAAACTAAAGTTTTCACTTGTAGATTGGTTTTGTTAGAATTCATCCCATTTCATGTTCGATAGCTTCTGAGTTCAGGTTGATGGGAAGAAGGAAAATGGTTTAAAACCCGACTATCTTTTCCTCTAGTTTAATGCATTCCTAATCTCTCTGCAGAATGAGACTACAGGGTCTAAAAAGCAGTAGCAGAAGCTCTGATAATTCCCTTTTAAATTACATAACCAGCTAATAGCATGTTTTTCGTGAAAATATTTTCAAAAGATCTCTTTGCATATTTACGTTTTAATAAGAACACATGTGCATATTAACTGATTGCCAAAAGTAATGATTTCTAGAACATTTTGTTCACCGTAAGATAGATAGCAATTGTGTATTCTTCTTCTTCTTCTTCTTCTTTACTTCTCCAAGGCTGAGACTGGATAGTCAAGTTGCTGATTATTCCCTTGATAATATACATTTTCAGACAGCTTCTGCTTTTTTTGTTAGGAAAAATATGGTACCCAGCAGAAGAGATCGAACACCTTACTTGCAATTACAAGCCTGCAATAGTGCTTGCACGAACCACAAACACTACACCACGAATCTATGCTTTCGTGTTTGTTCTCAGACCCTTGAGAGAGAGTTTATTTTCTGAGAAGAGTATTGCAGATGGTCTCCAACCCAAATTTTCCTCTACCAAAATACAACTATTCATGTATACAAATTTTCCAAACTTTTGTAGTTTGAAGAGACTCTTTTCGTCACAAACAACAGTCCACACAGTTTCTCGCTCTTCGAATGCCTTGTCCTTCAATCACTTGTTGTATACTCTAACCTGTTTCCCAAGTAATAGCCTGTTCAAAACATCCATTCGGGCTGAATCCAACTCCTGCAACTCTTGCATCAGATTAGCCTGTGTATATTCATCAATCACGAAAATCATGTTGCTGTGTAAGCCTCAAAGATAGAACATTAATTGCCATAGGCAGCTTGAAAGCAAACTTAAAGCTTCAAGTATAGTCTTCTTGACTTCAGTGATGTTTGTGGAGATAAGTGGAGCGAATTGCTGGGGATTTTCCTTGGTCTGCAAGCTCTTTCCGAACTGGAGATTTTCCTTACTCTTATTCTAGGATGATGTTCTTGGCAGCTACTAGAGGCTTTATAAGTCGAGGACCCGCCATTTTTGGCATTAGTTCGCAGTCCAAAACTCTGGATTTCTGCATCAGCCTTGGTTCAGTCCAAATGTGGTCAGAATTCATGTTTTTTATTTATTAAAAGATATTCAAGATTTCCTCCTTGGCCTTGGTTCATACGGGACTGATGTACGTTGAGACAAAACTAGGTAATTCAGGAAGTTCTTGAGCTGCAGTGACTGAGAGATATGACAATATAAAATTTCCAAGGTGGAGAAGTTATGGAATTCATTATTCACCATTGTTTGATTAGAAGTCAGATTCCTTACCGTGCAAGCAACAATCACATATTTATAATTTATTCAATCTTATTAAGGGTTTTTAGCGCTAAAAGTGGCACACTTGCAACTTAGAACAATATGCAGGTCTGACATCAAAGTTAAGCAAATTCAGAGTAACAATTGATTTGTCAAACTCTATCGAGATAAAGTGGGGTGCTGTAAGGGTTTCATTTTGTCGAGCCCAAAACAGAATCTTTGGGCTTGACTGCATCGACTGCACAGGCCATGGCACAAGTGAGTTACATAGGATCTTGACTTTGTCCCTTTGCTATTAACCTTAGCACAAGTGAGTTTTTCTTACTTTGTTCATGAAATTTGAGTTCCGAATTTCCTGTAATAAAGTATATGTCACTGAACCACCCAAAAAAAAAAAAAAAACTGAAAACATTTGGTAATACTACCAATTAACTTAGGCATGCAAACAAACGTCGGTCAGGTTAGTTTTCTTTCAAATCTCTCCCTTTGTAGATTAGATTTGGGCTTTTCACACGTAAGTCCATAAATGTGGCCCAAAATATAGAAAACCCTACAATACCCAAATCTTAGGAAAATCCCATTTGACTTTTCAAATGGACTAAATATATTATACAAACATTGAAAAACCTTAAAAATTACACCAATACCATCATTGTTTTTTTTTTTCTTCTAAGTACATAATGCAAGGATAATAATGATATTTTACACATCGTTAAAATTAAAAAAATATTACAGCTTACCCTTTTTGACAGGACCCGACCCAAATTCCACATTGAACTGAGCCAACCCTATGCGTGTTTAACATCTGGCGTGTGCCGGGCACAATTGACTAATTTGCCCTTCCAAAGAAAATCCAATAAAATTCAAGTGCGACTTATGCTGAAATTTCGGCAGAGTCTCCCCTGTAAATTAAACATTTCCCAAAAGTTTCCACCTATAAAACAAGCATATCTCAATTGCCAGCACACATTAAATTATATATAAAAAAAACAAGTATCATATAATTCTGGCCTCAGGCATCAACAAACTGAATAAAGCATTCTTCTAATAAAACTCATCTCCACTTCAAGAATATCAATAGTACCTTGACAATCTCAAAGACTCCAACTCGTGGCTACACTTTGAAACATCAGGCTGCCTACGTACCATTACTGAGGGATCAAGCCACACGTAGTTTTTCCCTATACTTATATCAGTTATATACTGAATATAAATATGCCATACACTGAACTCCCTTTAGTTTAGTTTAAGAATATCTTAGAACTGAAATTCTCTCCACCTAGGCGTACCCCCATTCCTAATCAATCAATTCCATCAATGCCATCAATTCCACCATCGCAGGTCGGGCCGCAACCCTTGCAGGCCTCGGAGACACCACTACTATCCGAGCGCAATCCTCACAGGTTGAGCCGCAAATCCTCGCAGGCCTTAGAGATACCGTTTCTATCCGAGCCGCAACCTATAAATAACTATCTATTCAACCCGTAACATGACTTAGATAACTCAGTTTCGGTCAAGACTAGTTTACATGGTCCTTTTATCACTTCTCAAAGGATATAACTGCCTCGGGAGACTCACGGTCAACCGAGGGATCTAATCGCCTAAACTTGGTCTACTGGGCCCGCAGGGCCCACATCCTCCTATCACAAATCCAAGAGTCCCTAAAGGTCCCAAGAGTTTGGTCTCGACCGGACGGTCGGATTACTCATGATCGCATGATCGGATAGTTACTGTAAACCTAGCCATATGGTTGGCATTTTCGGAGTATCCGAGACTCCGATTTACGATTTGTCGACTCCTACACGGTTGGGAAGAAACCAGGGGGTTATCGCAGGGGAGGGAGGGAGAGAGAGAGAGAGAGAAGGTTTAAAAAACAAAATCTAGTTTTTCCAAATTACCATTTTGTCCCTCAGTGTATTTTGATTGTATTTTCTTCGTTATAACTCCGATTCGAGCCCACTATGTGTCTACGAACTCGTTTCGTCACGCTCTACGCAACGGTGCAATCAAAATTCCCAAATTCCTTCTTGGTCAAAAAGTCAACTTAAAACCTAATAAAATATTCTGAGGGTACTCTAGTCATTTCCTTCAATAACATAATAATTAAGAATTAATCAGGGATTGGTTTGTTACACTTTTGGGTTTTTTTCCCTTCAATTTATAGATTTTAGTGTTTATATATAAATTAAATGCAAGAAATGAGTTTTATTATAAATTTAGTAATTTGGACTATCGTTTATATAAACCAAAAAAAAAAAAAAAACCTTACATTTATAAACGAGAGAAAATTAGTCATATAGATGCTTTTGAATTTCTTGTAAATCCACATACATTCACCCATGTCCCTTCCACTCTTGCCCTATTATTGAAAGGAAAAATCTTGGCTCCTTAAAATTTCCTGTTTACAACAAATAGAGTTTTGGTACTTGTCAAATTCCTTGACCTTTATTTCTTTTGAATTCTTATAAATTTTTCGTCCAAAAAGAAAAGAAAGAATTCTTATAACTTTTTTGTTTTTAGTTTGATCCAATTGTATATCTTTGGATGCTATGCCACTTTGTAAGCAATTACGTCATTTACTTATTTGGAATGAGGATACTCGTGAATTGGAAAAATCGAGAATATGTTTGGGATCATGAGAATAGGTATGAGATCAACTACCCTCAATCAATCTAATTTCTGGTTTTTTCATAAATTGTGGATTACATATTGTAAATTGAGGCCCACATATTAGTAAATGGATAGGAAATCAGAATTCGAAATATTTGTAATACATATTTTAGATAAAGTAAACATGTCATTATTCTCTCACGGATCACGTCTATAGTAGGGATTTCATTCTCTATACGCATTCCATCAGTTGATTCACAAATCAAAGTTCTTCTATGCACAAGTAAACTCGTCTGTCAAATCCGAACTCTATTCCAGTGTGAAACATTAATCTTGTGAAAAACAATGGTTTGACAACATTTAAGAAGCCTAAAAGAAAGAGCTTGTCATAATAGATGCAGTACTTTAACCATTTGTAGTCGGCAACTACATTTAGCTCTAACGAATAATTATCTATTTGATGATTAGTCAACAAATTAATAATATCAGTGGTTCTAGCTTCCGTGGTAGAACATGTACTCTGGCGACAGTGGTGAATTCGGACTTTCGTTCATCTGGGGGCTTAAAAAAAAATCCAACCAATATATAGCCAAACAAAAAATATTTGGGCTTAAAGTGAACTTAGTGGCTGAGTTCTCCAAAAAATTACATAATGAGTGAACTTGGTGGAATCTTTGTTCTTCTTTTATAACATTGGGCTTTTCTTTTTTAATATAAGATTTGAGCTTAAAGTGTATGTATTTGATGGGCCATGTTGGGGCTCCACCTAAGAAGGACCTAAATATATATATATATATATATATATGAGTTTGGGTGGGATTATATTGGCTGCAACTTTCTTGCCCACAATTGTCCTTCATTGGGTCTGATTGTAATAATAATAAGAAGAAAATGGAAATTCAAAATCAAAATTGTTCAACATTAATTTCATATTGGAGAAATATTCAATTAATTTTTCGTTGGTCATACATAAAATTAAGAATCTAGGATTTGATTTGGGGTAGTGAGGTTAAAGTATGGACGAGATTGGCTTATGACAGGTACTTGTGTTTTCTAAAAAGAGTTGTATTTTATTTTCCAATACATTCTAGAAATAATCTATATAGTCTTGTAGAGTCCTTTTTTAGGTGACAAGACCCATCCCGAATTCCTCGGAACCCGGAACAAATCTTGTGGAAAAATTTTGACATCACCCCAATGCCGGGCCCACCTACTAAAAACTGAGACTTTCTAACAAAATTTTGGCAAAGTCTCCCTTGTAAATTGAACATTTCCCAAATTTTTGACTTGCAACAAAAACACAATTTAAGAAGCCAACTGCCAGTACACAATGTAATAGAACACAGTTTACAGACAAGACTTCCAGCCTTCAAATGAATCAAGGCAGAACAACTAGCAATGCTCTTGAGTCAATTAATATACTAGCAATGCAATTAAGGAACTCAAATAATTTTTACGAGTAGTACTGCAGTCAACATAAAATAAATTCCCACAAATTTTTAGCATGCGTCAACTACCATCTATGAATTATCACCAACAGTCCCAGGGGCCTCGGCCCATTATACCATATAATCAAACCTAAAAACAACATTTATTCTGAAATGGACCTCAGATAGGTCGTGACCACATACACTATTTAATAGAATACATTCACACAACCCTCCGGTTTCAACCGAGTTTCAGGACCAACGACAAGATTAGAACCAAACTCAATAAAACAACATAAGACTCGTTTACAAGGTTATCCTACTTACTTTTCGAAGGGTGAAACTAGCTCAGAAGACTCACGGTTGGCTGATGGTCAAACTTCCCAAATTTGGTCAATCGAGCCCGAGGGACCCACGACCTCCTATCACAAATCCTGGAGTCCCTAACGGTTCCATTATGCCTAGGACACATCTCCCAAGAGTTTGGTCTCGATTAAACGATCGGATTACTCACGATCGCACGATCAGACAGTTACTGTAAACCTAGCCCTAGGGTTGGCATTTCAAGTATCCAGGACTTCGTTTTACGATCCGTCGAATCCTATACGATCCTGGAATGAATTCGGCTTCGATCCAACGGTCTGAACCTATAAATTGCACACTAGGCGAAATCCGTTTGACGCTCAAACGGTATCCAAATTGGAATCCGAGCATACCTACGCGCTCGTGACAACTAGGAGATTGCTATTTTCTTTCAATTTTTTACTGACCTGCTTCAGTGGTTGATTGCTATTTTGTAAAAATCACGGGGCTTCTGATTTGGTTTTGGGCTTTCTCTATTTTTTTGAACCAAAGGCCATTCCTCCATCTTTTTTGTTTCGTGGGCCTTTGTGAGAAGTGGGCTGTCGTGCGATTCTTTTGGCCCAAACAGTGGTCAAACTTCCCAAATTTGGTCAACTAGGCCTGCGGGGCCCACAACCTCTGATTTTTGATCTGAAATTTCCTACGGGTTCAACAAGGTTTACTAAACATATCTTGTAAGTTTGGTCCATATCGAAGGTCGGATCACTCGCGATCGCACAATCGGACCGTCATTGTTTTATGCATGTTTTGAGTCATTGAATTAGAGCATCTGGGACTCCGATTTTAGATCCGCGAATTCCTACATGATCCTAGAGGTACATAGATCAACATATTTGGAAATGGAGTCGATCCAACATTCCGAATATATTGAACCATAGCCGAATATGCGTAAATCCGATCGACTGCCAAACGATAACCAAATTCAAATCTAAGTATAATGTCATGTTCGAGACGACATGGGGAACATTTTGGAACCAAATGAGCCACCTAAACATGGCCCACGCGCCAACACACGCACCGGCAGCACGTAGATGGCTTGAGAAAATCCTAGCGACTAGAAAATTCTCAAAAAACCCAACCATACCTATACATACGTGATCAGGACAACTAGTTCAGTAACTTTTGTTCTTGGGCCATGGCAAAAAAGTGACTGGAACTTACCGAAAACTCGAGCCGAAAAAGGACTAAAACTTTGATTGCAAAACGAGTTTTCAAACTTCAAAATCGATCCTAGCCAACCTGACCATAAACGGTGGTCGGAATCGTCGAAAACAATGAAGGAAAGTTTGGGTAAAAACAGTTCGATTTTTCCCATTTTTGGCTACTAGAGCTACCGGCAGTGGCGGAGATGGGGAGAGACAAAGAGAGGGAGTTGAGCCGTCGTTTTGGTACCGCCCGTCGCCTGGGTGGCGGACATGGGCGATGGCGGGCCAAGTAGTGGTTGGCTGAGTTTTGGGGTTTCACGAGAGAGAGAGAGAGAGAGAGAGAGAGAGAGAGAGAGAGAGAGAGAGAGAGAGAGAATTATGAGGTTTTAAAAATCCAATTTTGAAATATTTACAGTTGTGCCACTGCATTTTCGTTGACCGTAACTTCTTCCTTACAACTCCGATTTAAGCCCATTAAGTGTCTATGAACTCGTATCGACGCGCTCTATGCAACGGTATAATTCATTTCCCCAAAATCCTACAGGATTGAAAAGTAACCAAAATAACCTTATCCCAAGAGCAAAATTATCATTCCAAAATTAAATAATTTAAATGGATAATTAAAATTGGGTCGGGGTGCACACCTTCATATTAAGGTCATTTGACAAAAAATTGGAGATTGCCCTTAAATTGCTCAAAATTGAAGGTACAGGGACAAAAGTGGTAAAAGTTGCAAACTGCAGGGACCAAAAATGACTTTTTGCCATATTATTATTTACTTGGTAGATGGAAAGATAATTGATATTTTAGGAATAATGGTGGATGGAAAGATAGGCTTGTTTTTTCAAATTTATATAGTGAGTAGAAAGATAAGGTGATGAGACGGGAAATTAGGACAGGAGCGAAAATAACAACACTCTAATAATATTATTTAAAACACGTGAATTGCCATTTTCTTCCCTCTTCCTTATCTCCAACCTCTTTGAATCCACTTACCACCCGCATATTTTGTTTTCACTGTTTTCTCTTTTCTACACAAAAAGGACACTGTAGGATAACTCGAGGTGACTGCTCTTAAGAAAAGGGCACCCCAACACATCCAAAGGACAAAAATAGTAGATTGTATCTTTTAATGGTTTGTTTTTTGTTATTAATTCAAGTTCTCAAGTTTTTAAATAATATATATATTTTAATTAATTTTAATTGGTAACACATGTTTTAAATAATATTTTTTTTTCATGCGAAGTGACTGAAAATGCAAACTTTGTAGAATTGAGTGACTAAATTGGCCAAACTCTTAGGAGATCAATTTTCATGTTACCATTTTCACTATGACACTTGTCCTCTAACTTATCATTAACCTAGCTTTGTTAACTTACCTTCGAATTCAAAAACATTAAAATTAAAAAAGCAAAAACCCAGCAACCTAGTAGCCTCGAGCAACCACCCACCCGCCCAACTCCAACAGCCGACCACCACAGCCATCCCACCGCCTCCACCACATGCCTCTCTCTCTCTCTCTCTCTCTCTCTCTCTCTCTGAAGTTGATCCGAGGAGAATCAAGTAATGGTTTTGGGAGGAAACAGACTTGGCAAAGATACAAAGGCTCCAAGGCTGAAATTTTGAAGAACTGAAAGAGATCTTTCAATTTGAAAAAAAAACCACCTTCCTAGATTTTCGGCGTCATCGAGGAGGGCATGTGGTCGTTTGGAGAGAAAATTTCAATTTGGTGAGGAAGGGAAAGCAAGGTTCACGGTTGAAGATGCACTCGAAGTGGAGATTAGATTCGGTTGATCACCAACAATCTTGATCTGGTTCGGCAATTTATGAGAAACAAAGGGGGCCTTGGGCGGTGGGGCCAGAGCTAGTTGCCGGTGAGGTGGGGGTGGTTGTGGAGAAGATGAACAAACCAGCTTTTGAAAAATTATTTTATTAAATTTTAATAAAAATTTGTAGACTTAACAAAGTTTGGAGTCTGTTAAGTTAGGAAACTTGTCAAAAGAACAAGGAGGAAATAGGAGGGCACAGAGAAAATGGTAGCAGGAAAATTGAACTCATAACTTAGTAGTAAGAGTATTTAATTGCATGCATATTAGTGGTCTTAGGTTGAAACCCCAATAATACCTTCCCCCTCCCCCTTCTAAACATTGACCCAAAAAACAGAAGGCTAAACTTAAAACACAGTGACAAAAATATATTCCAAATTAAAATGCAATGACTGAAAAGATATTTAACAATTTTTCTTTTTGTGGAAGAGTTTTATTTATTTGGTTGCCATGTATATATTCAGAGTCATTTTGTTTAGTGGTGCTTCTCTTTTGTAACTGTCGGGTTTTTTTTTTTATAATTTTTTTTTTCCAGTGAGGGTTTTATTGTCTTATGAGTCCAATAAATGGGGCTGTTTGCTTGACTGATATTCATGTTCCTGTCAACTCACAAACGCAGGAGGATAGTTTAAATCGCTTGAGAATTAGAAGTTCAAAAGAAGGATCACCATTTTGTGGTTAGAATTGGTTTCACATTATGTCAAGGAGAAAGTTTTACATTTAACTTGCACGCAAGTGTATACCTGCATTGTGAACTAATCTGTGGAGGAACTTTCATGTACTCTTTTCTTTCGTAAGAAATATTCTTCTTCCTAATTATATTGTTACTTTGCGAAATGAAAGTGGAAGAATCCAACACACATTCCCATTCAAAAGTTTCTAGACACATGTAGGATTGCGTTATTTTTGGTTCATGTTTGAAAATGGTCATAAGATATATAACAATGTAATAATTTATTGTTTTGAAAGTTATGTAAGAGTTTTTTTTAATGAAAAGCAATAGAATTGTATTAAATAAAAATAAAGAGTATAAAGAACACAGACTGTAAAAAGAGTCATTCCAATAATAATATGATAATTTGTCAATTTCAGATAAGCACTTTCTAAAATTTTGCTCCCTCAAGACAATTTAGCTTATAAAAAACGTTAGGGTATCTAAATTTCAAGGACCGAACATTCTTTCCCACATGTACAACAAGAGTTCGATTTTTATTTATTAATTTGTTTTTTAAAAGTTCAAGGAAAAAAACAGATAAGGGGATTATAAGGATTTTAATAAGGATTAACGTTTTCACAAAACCGATTCCTATCACCCAATCACACAAACTCAGATCATATATTCCATTTTTTTTTCCCTTTTTTTTGTTTTTAAATAATTTTTTTCGTCATTTCTTCTGATCCCTAATTATATTTTTTCTTGGCTGGCTTGTTTTGATTAATTGGGTTTTGAAAATATCATCAGGACTACAATTATTGACCTCGAGAAACACGGGCATTTGTAGGTGAGTAGTATTTAGGCACCTGTAGTGGCTGCTGCAATAGTCAAAATTTAAAGTGACCGCCATAACACTACCAGATGATAGGCCCTTGCTTTTGGACAAAGGGTTGTTTTGTTTTTTTTAAATTGAATTTTTGGACGAAGAATTTACTGTTTGTAAACAAAATCAGAGGGAAATTTCCAACTCATGGAAATTTCAAAAGGAAATTCATTGTTTAGGTATGAAAGTTTCCAAATTGTGGAAATTTGAAAGGGAAATTCATTGTTGCGCGCACAAGTACAGGAAGAATTTGGAATAAATAAAAAAAAGGGATGGTCGACCAGTGGCTAGGTCAAGATAGTTTAAAGAAAATAGTGTTGGGAAGAAAGAGTGATAAAAGAAAATAGTATTGGGAAGTCTATGCAAATATATTTGAATCTATAACAAAAGTATGGAAGTTTATAATAAAAGCCTATACAAGTTCACTAAAAATCCGGGTAAAATATAGAGTTATACAATTCCAGGAAATCTGTCACTTAAAAAAAATCTTTCAAAATCGTATACAATCCTAATTGAGTATACCCCCAAATTATTTATTTTAGTATGTTCCCTCTAATTTTCTCTCATCTCTCCATCATCAATCTCATCATTTCCTTTTCTTGATTCAATTATATAAATTATGGATTTAATTTTTTGTAAATTATGAAAAGGCAAATATTTTAAGCTCTTGCACTTAAACTTCCATACTTGAAGTCACATGTTCAACATCGAACAATCATTATGACGTGAAAGCTCTATGTGTGGCAGTTGGATGTGCCACATGAAGCATGTGTGTGGGGTAGAGATCCGAATAAATCCAACACCTAACTACTCAACAATCGTACGAGAAAAATGTCCAATTTGAAATATACACAAAAACCTTTCCTTTCAAATGAAATATACGCATTATTGTCCTATGTTAAAATCTACTTTGACCATTCTACCTAAAAATGCACCTGCTCTGCTCTTGAGGTAAGTATGAAATGCTCACTATCAGGTTAGCTTTGTGTAAAAATGATATCCGAGTACCTTGACCTGAAAAAGTGAGGGGAAGAGAAAGAAGGAAATCTAAGGCTTTAGTTTCCCAAACATTTTTGAAAAACTATGATTCAATCCAAAATTGAAGTTGTGTTTTAATATTTTTCATATTGAATTCGAGAACTGTAAAACATGTTCGAGATGAGTTTCTGAGAAGAATGAAAAATGATATGCATTGAACTGCTTAATATTAAAATTCTTGACATGTATAGAGGAAGACAGTCACTGCATTTGTAAAACGAAGTTCCAAGTCACCTCTATGCATTGAAAAAATCCTCCATACCATATGCATTGAACCGCTTTGGTCAGTGTTGGCCAACTTATTGCTACAAAATTTCTATAGACCTTGTCGTGTAGGAATCCTCCACGTGTAAAATCAGTACATCCTGCTCTATAAATGCCCATTCCTTTTCTCTCAATACCTCCACAACTGCTCAACACCTTCTCTCTCTCACTCAAAGATATACAGAAATATTGTAACAAAAAAATAAAACAGAAATATCACTGTCAAAGGCTCAGTCCCACCTCTCTCTCTTCTCCTCAGTGGCACCTACAGTTACTTCAATGGAGGCATCTAATGGCCATGAAGTACCCAAAGTAGCAAGCATCAAAACACTAGCTGACTCAGATTCCTTCACTTTTGTACCTTCTGAGTACACCTATACCAAAAATCCTAATGAACAAGGCGATGCAAACGACCCGGAGCATTCAATCCCCATCATTGATTTTGCCCTTCTCACATCGGGATCTCCTGATCAACGAGCAAAAGCGATCCAGGAGCTGTGCAGAGCTTGCGAGGAATGGGGCTTCTTCCAGGTATGTAAATGTATGTTGTTATAGTAACGGGACTTATGTTGTTAGACAAATACTTCTGTTTACCTTATGATGAAAGCTAATAAAGCATAAATTATATATATGTGAATTATTAGGTGACCAACCACGGTGTACCAAAGAGCCTGATGCAATCAATGATCGACGTGTGTCATAGATTTTTTGATCTGCCGGAGGAGGAGAAGAAGGAGTTCCAAACAAGGAACCTGTTGGATCCAATCAAGTGCGGCACCAGCTTCAACATCGACATTGAAAAAGTTCATCTCTGGAGGGATTACCTCAAGGTCATAGCCCACCCTGAGTTCAACTCACTCTACAAACCTGCTGGATACAGAGAGGTTTCACTGGAGTTCAGCAAACGAACCCGAGAAGTAGCCACAGAAATATTGAAGGGAATATCAGAGAGCTTAGGGTTGGAGGCTGACTGCATAGCAAAGGCCATGAACTGGGACCGCGGCTTACAAATTCTGGCAGCGAATTACTACCCGGCGTGCCCACAGCCTGATAAAGCGATCGGCATTCCTCCTCATACCGATCACGGATTGCTGACCCTCCTCATCCAGAATGAGATGGGTGGCCTTGAAGTCAAGCACAAAGACCAATGGGTGTTGGTGAATGCTGCTCCCGGAGCTTTTGTTGTTAACATTGGTGACCAAATGCAGGTACCAAAATAACACCCAACTTTTTTTAATCCAAAACCCATCTTATCTAAGAATTCTCTACTTATTTTCATAAATTAATGGTACCCATTATTTATGCGCATGGTTAATTTTTTGTGGCAGATTTTGACAAATGACAAGTACAAGAGTATATGGCATAGGGCTGTTGTGAACAACAAAGCTACAAGGATATCAATAGCTGTGCCCCATGGACCCTCACTGGACACACCAGCTTTACCAATCCCAGAGTTGTTAGAGAGAGTAGGCCAAGCCCCAAAATACGTTGGGATGACATATGAGAAATTCATGGAGCTTCAAGCAAGCCCTGCTGGCCTCACGAAACCTTGCTTAGATCACCTGCGGGTCAAACATAACTGAAGCTACAGCCTACACATATATGCATATTCATTAGAGTCCTCTTATTTGCGTGAATAAGAGCTTTGTTGCTCCTATACATTGTCTTGTTCCGATTCTGAATTCATGATATTTCGCAGTGAGACCTTCTCGTCAAGTATCGGATATATATAATGTAACCCTAGCACATGTTACTTGAGATTCGAATTTTTACTTGTATCTTCTGTACTTTCATAATATCATATATGATTATAGCTCTAATTATGCCATTTAGTGTCCCAATTTAATTTATTTTCAATTATAAACCACAATCTTTGGTATAAGAAAATTGATGGGGTAGCGAAAGGATTACTTGAGAACGTGAGTACTGAAGAACCAGTAGCAGAGCTAGAGCCTACATATTTAAGGGGCGGCAATAGCTGACATTTATATATAAATTGCACACAAATTGTCAAGTTTTATATAAAGCGTAAAGGTGTTTCTGCAAATTGGGGGTCACAACCACTTCTAGCCTTCAAATGGGGAAAAAACTATTTCGCTATCCCCAGTCAATAACGCTTTGACACAGTGACACGGGTGATAACACTTCCAATTGACATAGCATTATAGGTCGGGGATGGCAAAATAGTGATATTCACGTTGTAACCAAGTTTTTCTTGAATTATGTGGCTCCGCCCTTGTGAAAAAGGCTTCTTGCTTGAGTTGTAATTTTAGAGCATCTCTAAGGGAAATGTCAAATATAGAACATTAAATTGAAATTTTATTGCTTACATGACAATTTGACACGATTTCATTCCACCCAATATGTGTTTTGTGTTTAGTAAAATAAGCAATCAATATAGTAATGATAAATTGTAGAAGTAGTGACTCCTATTTGTGCTCCTCTAACAAATGTAATAATTTTAAATAAAAGCCATGAAGTTTGTGGGCCATTTGGTTTAAAAGGTTGCAAATTATATGCAAATAATGCTTGAAGCTTGCAGCGGCAATTTTGAAGTTGTGAAGGGTCGACACGCTTTTTCACGTCAAAATTATGGTAGGTTTTGTTTTTCCAAAGTAAAATTAAATGTTTAAAGCATGATGACCAAAAAAAAAAAACTTGAATTGAGTCTGGGTCATACTTTGGCTTGGGGGACTTTGGATGCCAATAAATGAAGGTGGGGTTTTGGGTAGTGGGGTGTGACTTTGGGTGGAGGAAGGGGTTTTGGGTCGGTGAGAGAGAGAGAGAGAGGCGATGGGGGATGAGGATGGTGCAGAGTGGGCTAGAGAAGTGCGAGAGTTTTTGTCTTAAATCTGAACTAAACAATCGGACGGTTAAAAAGAAAACTCCTTAACCAATCTGCATTTTGGTTCTCCATAATGGAGAATCTCCCTATTGAGACACTCTTTTTAAGGCCCAATATGAATTTTATTTCAACAATCGAAACCATTTATTTTTCATTCGTGTAAAAAATTTGACAAATTAGAAATCGTTAAATATGTCTCTGTCTCTGTCTGTCTGTCTGTCTCTCTCTCTCTCTCTCTCTCTCTCTCTCTAATCCTTACACCGGATAAGTCCGAATTGGCTTGGATAAATTAACCAATGTTTGTTTTCACTTGATTATAGTTTTAAATGGGGATTGCTAATGTCGGCCCCATAAAAACAACTCCTTATGGGGGAAAGTAAAAATCATGCGTAAAGGGGGGAGCGACAAACAATCCCGCATTTGCCTTAAACCCCACTGTCACCACTACTTAGCACTACAACATTTTAGGCTTTGCGCGACGAAGGAATGTTCGTCGCGCAAACATGATTTTAGTCGCACATAATTATGAACAACAGAAGTTTCGTCGCGCAGAATCCGTCGTGCAAAGATCGTGAAGAAAGACTTTGAGCGACGAATTTATGACCTTCATCGCGCAAAAGAGTGCGACGTAGCACCTTCGTTACAAAAAACGTTTCGGGACGACCCAAATGTCCGAGGCACAAACGTTTGCGAGACGAAAGGCTGGTCGTCGCACCAATAATGCGCGACGGAGTTCTTCGTTGCGCGAGATACGTGAAATTTGCACGACGAAAACACCTTCGTCGCGCAATTAGTCTTTGCACGACGAAAAACGTCGTCACACATACGAATTTTGCGCGACGAAACCATTCGTCGCGCATACACATTTCGCGCAATGAAACTCTTCGTCTCGCATGATTAAATGTAGTGTATTAAAAGTATATTTTTCAACGTTTTTTTAAATGATTTTGCGCGACGATATACATTTCGTCGCGCAAAAGTAATATATATTATATATAATAAAAAATTAATATTATTTGATTTTTTATTTTGGAAAAAAATAAATTTGGTTTTTTTATATAATTAAAATGAAATTGCAATAAAAAGATTAATCATAAAGAAAACATTTATTATATAAAATAAAATAAATATATACAAGAGAAATATTTTAAAAGTAATTATAAAAATAAAAAACTAATCAAATAATGTTCCAATATCTACTTGGTCATCTGCCACATGCGGCTCGGAGGTCTGCAGGCATTTACAGAGGCCGTGGTCTGCTGGGGATGCTCGTAGTGGACGGGCTCGGAGGTCGGCGCACCAAAATTCGGGATTGGAATGCCGGACCTCGCGAGAGACTGCAGAATCACCGACATCCGACCCTCAAGATCGGCAACTCGCGATGTCAAAAGCCACCGATCGCTTGCTCGCGACGATGACCGCGGTCGAGGTTCCTCTCGGGCATTCTCCATCCCCTACAATATGTTCCCGGCCTCCTCCCGAGAGTCCGATCCAACGTCTGCGTCAAAATTTGAAATCCAGCATCCTGTGGAGGATCCACAAACTCTATCGGAGTCTCGGGAGGAAGTTGGGAGGCGGACTCCTGAAGAACCAACTGGCTCCTCTCCACCATCGTCGTCTGTTTAACATTACATAAAATATAAATTAAAACATGCATATAAATTGAAAGCGTAACATAAGAATTAAAATTAAATAATACTTACATGAAGGGACTCGGCCAACTCATTCCCAGGTCGAAACATAAGCGTAACATAAGAATTAAAATTAAATAATACTTACAAGACGTCGATCTCTGGGAATTTCGACCCCCCTAAATTGAACAAGAGAAGGAAAATATTAGTATAAACAAAATAAATTAATAATAATGAAGTATTAAAAATTAAATATAAATTACATTGTTCTTACCCGACATCGTATATCCATCCTATATGAGAAGGGCCTGGAGCCGAAATAGTGGAGAAGAGTCTTCTTCTTCCTATTACCCTTATTCACTTGGGCTTTATTCTGTTATACAAAAAATAAAACGTATTTGTTGAAATATAAATAAATTAAATAATAATGACATATAAAAAATAAAATAAACATTAATAAGAAATATGTAATAATTAAAAAAATATTATTAAAAAAATACCACATAATTGGGCGCCTAAAAATGAGCGCAGAGCCACGCCCAACTATCCTCCCGCCCCTCAAGCTCCTTCGGGCAACCCTCCTGAAGAGCGACTTGCGGATCATCAAACGCCTCAAAATGGTGGTGCAAGTCGCTCTTCCACTGCTTGTACCTCTCACCAAAGAGTCTGTTGACGTACGCCATCGACTCCTCGTTGAGGTCCTCTAAGTGGTAGTTCATCTGCAATAAATTAATTTCATACATTAAGTAATAGAAATATATAAAGTTTGAAAAAAAATAATAATTAAAAGATAGGAAACATACCGACAACTGGCCACAAACCTCCATCTTGATCTCGTTAGGCATGACCTTCCAAGACTTCCATTGCATCGGGCAATGGGTCTGAACGACGTGGCCAATGTCTTGGGCCAAGGAGCTATGCAACTCGGCCGTCGGTGCACTCGATGGCGCTGTCGATCCGATCTTGATACGATCGCTGGTCACCCGGTGACCTTTGCCGTCTTCACCGCCGACACGACCCTCGGTGTTCCTCTTGGCTGCAAAGGGATAGGACAATATCGTTAAATAAATAACAAATTTAACCATAAAAAAACGAAAGTGGAAGGGTATATATACCGGCAAGGTCCCGAGGCATCGCGATCACGGTCGATGTGGTGTCGGTGGTGGTGGCGCTCGATTCCCGAGACCCTAGACGTGGTCCCTGCTCCATCGACCCTGGAGCAGTGGCGGTGATGTGGCCGAGCCGGGGCTCGAACTCGTTTTAGTCGTCACCGCCCTTCGACATCTAATCAAGTCTGACATCTGCACAATTTCATTAATACACATACAAATTAATCAAATTTAGCACATACAATGTCATTAAAAAATTGAACTAATTAATTAAAATCATAGTTTGACCTAGGGTTTACAATTTCGGAGTATCCGGGACTCCGATCCACGATCCGTCGAATCCTAAACAATACTCTAAATACATGGTACCACATACGCGAGTTTGAGCTTGATCCAACGGTCCGAACGTATCAAACCTGGAAATCGCGCAATAGGCAAAATCCGTTCGAGACTCAAACAGTAACCAAATTCCAATCCGAGCACACCTACGCACTCGTGACAACGAGAGGATTACACTGGGACCCAATGCCCAATGTTATAAGACCCCACGCCGCCACCACATACTCCGGCAGCGCATGGGTACCCAAAGCGATAATACTAGCTGGAAAATCCTAAAAATTAAGGGCCAAGGTTCCTATCTTAGGTTCAAAGCATCAATTGGAGGCACTTTTGTTCTCGGACATACCCCGAAAAATGGCCCGAAGGGGTTGTAATTTTAATTTAAAAATCGTCCGAAACCTGGGGTTTCAAATTCACTACCCCATGCAAAGAATCAATCAAATCCTACCCAATCATCAGCTAAAGCATCAAAAATGGTCCAGAAAGCATACCTCAATTGCTGGATTTGGTGCCCGAAGGAGAGAGAACAATGGCGGCGAATATTCGGCTTAAACGAAGGAAATCACGGCGGCATGATGGACGGTGACGGCGGGGTAGCTACGGGGTTCGACGGTTGTGGCGGCCGGGTCTGAATTGGGGCGGAGTAGGGGCTGAGGTCACGGCGAAGAGAGAGAGAGGTTTTAGGGAGGATTTGAGAAACTGGGGAAGAAGGAGAAGATCGCGAGTTTCAGAAAACTTATTCGACTTTGTGCGACAAATAAGTAAATGCGTCGCGCAAAATTGATTTAAATGAATTTTGCGCGACGAAATAAATTACATTTCCGTCGCGCAATGTCGTTATCTCCGCCAAAATTTGGGATTAGTGT
The DNA here is from genome assembly GCF_029339155.1 of Prunus mume. Taxonomy (NCBI): domain Eukaryota; kingdom Viridiplantae; phylum Streptophyta; class Magnoliopsida; order Rosales; family Rosaceae; genus Prunus; species Prunus mume. The sequence goes on along the minus strand of NC_142703.1, from coordinate 21,694,563 downwards.
TTAGGGTTTGCACATTTTGCGCGACGAAAGAGTTTCCTACGTCGCGCAAGGTTTTGAAATTATCCACTTTGCGCGACGGATAGTACTTGTTTCGTCGCCAAGTTTGTCCATCCGCCCAAATTTTGGGATTCAATTTTGCACGTGAGTTCAATGAAATGATATTGCGCGACGAAAGAGACATTCGTCGCGCAAGCTCTGATTTGCCAAAAAAAATTTACTAAGTGTTGGGGCGGAGAGGGGCTGAAATTCTTCCTCAGATTGCCCGATGAAACCAAATTAGGTTCGTCGTGCAAGACTCTGTGTGTAACCTTTGAGCGACAAATACTTGGTCCTTTCCTCGCGCAAGCTCTGATTTGCCAAATTCTTTTTACTAAGTGTTGGGGTGGGGAGGGGCTGAAATTCTTCCTCAGATTGCGTGACGAAAGAGAATTAGGTTCGTCAGTGCTGTGGTGTTGGTTTAGAACCCCATACGGATTGAATCCCTCAGTGGCAAGTCCCAATCTAACATTTCGAGGATCAACAGCAAACTCGAGGAACGTTCGATCGAACTCTTTCCATGCCTCCCCATCTGCAGGATGCCGCATCACATCATCGTCTACCCATTTTTCCTTATGCCACCTCATATCTGTGGCAGTATGCATCGACATATACAATCGCTGCAACCTAGGTTTCAGGGGTAGATAACGCATGACTTTTTGTGGGATCTTAGTCGTCCTATTCTCAGATGTCATCTTGAACCTCGACTCATTGCATATAGGACATGTATCCAACGATTCATGCTCTTTGTAGAATAACATGCAATTGTTTTTGCAAGCATGAATTTTTTCATAACCCAATCCTGCACATTCAACACCCTCTGCGCGTGTCTATGGTCTTTCGGTAAACAATTGTCCTTCAAGCATTCTCTTGAAAACCCCAAAAAGTAATCGAAACACAGGTTCGACATACGATACTTTATTTTTCCGTGCATTAGCTCCACAATGGCCGTGAGAACGGAAAAGCTCTCGCACCCCGGGTATAACTCTTGGTTGATATTTTTTAACAATTTTTCATATTGATCAAACTCCGCACTGTCTATTGGTGTAGGCACGTCATCTTCCCCTTCTTGATTGATGTTGGTCGATGCAAATGGAAAAACATCATGTATAATATCCATGACTTGATCATTCGCATCCACAATAGGTTCAACATTGTCCACTCTTGTGGCATTTGAAGACGAAGCATGCTCTAATTGTTTCCAGTGAAGGTTCCAAATGTTATATGTCTCAATCATTCTATTCCTTACTAAATGAAATCCAACATTTTCAATTGTCTCCCACAACGTGTTGTTACACCTCCTACAAGGACAACGGATTCTAGTTGCACCCGGGTTGTGTCTACGTGCAAACTCAATAAAATCCTCGATTCCATCCAAGTATTCGTCTCACAGATCTGCTCGGGTTCTGCATTCACCTTCTCCATAATTCCTGAAACCAGAATCACAACACAACAATCACAACAACTTCATACGAAGTTATAATGGCACCTTATGCCTCCGGTAAGGGCCCTATCCCATTCGGGAATGCATAGTCCTGCTACGTAACCTACGGCTACATGAGATTAGATTTCGATGTGGATGAATTTCGCCAAAGATCTCAATACAGTTCTTGAGGTGGCCATAGGTATAAATATCTACGTACCACCCGAAGAACGTCGAGATGACACCAAATCTCCACAATCGAAACCTAATCTGTAGCCGTAGATTACGTGACAACACTATACATTACCAAACTGTCTAAATAATGGGACAATTCAAGAATTAATTGGACCGCAGTCATGCTTTACGCATCCATGCACGAAATCCAACTAATCTCGAATGGGAAACTAAGTGTTACTAAAAAATAATAATAAAAGTACGAAGTTAATTTCAATTAACTTCGTACATCACACCACATTGTGCTATGACACGCACAATTTAACAACATAATATAAATATAATTTCACAACAAAAAATATAACTATAACAAACCAAGTTCAACATAATGTAAATAATGTAATATAAAATGAATAACATACCTTCTCAATCGTTCTCCACAATAGCAAATTACAAATGTCTATAATGAGAACAAAATTAATACCGTTAGTACGAATTTACATTAATACTTTTAAAACAAACGACAAATAATACTTACCCAATGAGCGTATTGAATTCCTGCAGAGACAAAGACAAAGACAAAGATAGACAGATTTTTGAAAATTTTCTTTGCATTCTGACTCTGCAATGGCAAAATGCAGATATGTAGAAGAAGAAGTTTGCGCGACGACGTATCAGTTTCGTCGCGCAAAATATCGCCGTGCAAACAACTTTTCCGTCATATAGAATAACCATTTTGCGTCGCGCAATGACCTGTCAACATCAGAATTTTGCGCGACGAAAGAATACACTTCGTCGAGCAAATATTCGTGGCGCAAACATTAAACGGCGTCGCACAAATGCAAATTTCCGTCACCCGAGAACTTGCCGACATCGCACTTTGCACGACGAACAAATTTCCATCGCTCAAGAGTTTCCCGCCAAAAAATCTGTATCACAGCTTTTCCGTGTCCACTTTTGCACGACAAAAAGTGACCGTCGCGTCATGGAATCTTGCACGACGAAATATATCGTTATTCGTCACCGGTCACCACACATGGCTCTGGTCACCCGGTTCTCACCCTAGAGAAATCTCCGTACCCTTTTTAGCTATTGTTTCACTTAGATTCAATGTAAGTAACTTCAACATCAGAGGGACTTTTGCCAACACCGCCCGGATATGGTCTATTTACTCCAGTCTTTTTATTTATTTGTAGAAATTGAGGAAGAGAGAGAAGGAAAATCAAAGGGCAAAGGATCTAGAAGCGAATATTCTCTCGCGAGATTATTTGCACAAACAATTGTCACCACTCTTGGAAAAGGATTTGGAGAATAGCTAGAATGTTTTTTTTAGTTGTTTAAGATGTCGTGGTACCGTTTTTTCTTGAAAAAATGAAAAGTCAAACGAGTTTTTTTTCTCTATAATTGCAAACTTTCTCTTCTTCTTCCTCAAGAGTAACCTTCATATTTTTCATCTTTGAGTTTTCCAAATTGATTTCAAAAACTGCATTTGAAATACGAAAACTTCATCTTGCTAGATCCAACACTCTATCATATATATCTAGCTCAAATTCAAGATTGATTTATTCAAGAATGTGGTTTCTTGAAGAAATTGGTCATTTTCTCCATGAATCCAAATTTCATTTTTGTCTGAGTTAGAGCTAGCTAGCTAGTGCCATAGGATGAAAGTGTAGAAGCACGCTAACCCGCTAAAAAATGAAGAGAAATGGAGACTTTAGCACACACACAAAGGGTTTCGAACCCCTACCACTCTCATTTCTCTCAAACATCTTATCCACCATGCTACAAACAACTTTGTGATTTCATGGTATGTCTTTTGATATTTATAATGTTTCTTTTTCTTTTGTGTTTTCCTTTCTTTTCTGTCTCTCTTCTCCTCTTTTATTTTTCTTTCTTTTCCTTCTCTCTTCTTTCTCCTCTTTTTTTTTTCTCTCTCTCTTTTCCTTTCTTTTCCTTCTCTTTAGTTTTCTCTCATCTCTCTTTTTTCTTTCTTTCTTTCCTTCAATCTCTCTCTCTCTCTCTCTCTCTCTCTCTCTCTCTCTCTCTCTCTCTCTCTATTTTGTTTTTCTTTTCCTTCTCTCTTCTCTCCTCTCTCTATCTTTTTTTTTCTTTCTTTTCCTTATATTTTCTCTACTCTTTCTGTTTTTTTTAATCTAAATTTTTTCAGTTGTGAGTTTCGTAACATGCAAGTTATTATTTATGAACCCATTACACAATTCGAAATTCACACGATAAAAGACGACCCGAACCCGACATGACACATTTATTAAATGGGTTCGGTTCGGGTTGAGCATTCTTGACACGTTTATTATCCTAATACGACATGAACCCGACACGACACGACCCATTGCTAGCCCTAGGCTGAAGAAGGAGCTGCCATTGCCATGAATGACTAAGCTGCTAGTTTTGCTAAGCTGGAGAAAAAGATTGCTCAAAGGAGGTATAACTCATCTTCCTAAATAAACCTAGGATTTGTTGAGCTTCCTAGTGTTTCTTTGTAAGAATCTTTTTGCTTAGTGGATTACCTGGTCGGTTGATGGCCCCCAGTTTTTCCCAATGGTGGGTTTCGTGAACATTTTCTGTTTCCATCTCTGTAATTTTCTGGGTTTGTGTTCTTGACAGTTGACCAGTCATTGCATAATGTTCATGCGGTTGACTAGTCATCATTTTTTGCTGTTTGGTCTTCACACACTTTCACCATAGTTGTTGCTAGCACAAGGAATGCCTAGATTGACGGGTCCTTCTGAGTGCCTAGGTTGTCACTAGTAATTCTCTAACCTTGCAGGTACATCTTGGTCTGCTCTGTGTATGTTCTTGGTTGTGGTAATTCATGTCTAACAGTTGACTAGTCACAAAAGTATTTTGTCAAGGTATATAGCGTGTGAAGTTTGTGTTTGTCCGTCGCAAATCTCGCGGCCTGGTGCTCCGAGCCGAGGGCATGCGCATCAACACGTGATGTCCTTCTTTTGGATGCGGTGCGGTTGTGCGTGGGTGTGCCAATCGAGATGATGATGAGGTTCGGGTAGAAGATGGTTTAAATGTTACTAGGCTTTTGCGTTCGACTCCTAATCAAACGATTGTGGCCAAGTGATGAACGAATCTCGGCCGTCAGGTTCACGGCCTAAGCCACAAGGCCGTTTAGTGGTGGTGTTGGTGACTGGTTTTAGGTGGTGTTTCGGCGCGTTGCTTAGAGAGCGACGGTCATATGATATATGGGGTGAGTGAGGCGATAACAGAGATGGTGCTCCGGCGCCTTGAAAATCAAGGGTCGTATGATATATTGATGGATGGATTTTCCTTACAGTCTACCACAACTCCTAAGAAAGCAAATAAAGGTATTGAAAGTGCATTACAGGAAAATATAATTTGCTCCTTAGGAGGCTTTTGGTTTTGGTGTTTGAACCCTTTGAACGTAGTCTCGAGCTTAGTATTTATAGGAGTCCTGGAGGGACCTTCGAGGCTGACAAGACCTGCGTGGTGGAGCCTGACCGGGCAAGTGGATAGTCAAATCGGCATTTGGGTAGTCAAAGGGCGAGGAAATGATTGGTTGGTATGCTGAGGCGAACAAAAGGATGACCGAGGGATGCTCGCTTGAGCAAGAGTTGTCGGTGATAAAAGACCAAGTCCAACTTGCCATGGCCCGCTTGAAGGAACTTGAGCAGGTCGAGGTTCAGATTGCCGAGCTCTAGGCCCGTCAAATCTCATCCTTCAGAGCCGAGATAGTGCGGTCGCGGTCGGAACCGAGCTGAAGTCTTCACAGGCACATCCTTAAGGCGGACCGAGAAAAAGAGGGCATTGGCCGAAAGGAAGCGATTCGGGTGAGGTGGCAGCCGATATAGATGGTGGGGCATTTCTGGAGAAGGATAACATGCCTAATCTGGGGAATGTTTAGCGAGGGGGTTTAGGTGGGCGGCCGCTCAAAGATTTTGGGATGTAATAATTAAACACTTTTTCTTTTCCCATAGACATACAGATACATGCATATATACATATATATATGTATATTTTTTTTTATGTGTTGTGATCGGCCATGACTGGCCGTTCTTTTTCCCTTTTGTAAAAAAGAAACGATCTCTCCATCTAAATACAAAGTGTGGGCCTTCTTCTCTGATTGATTGAATGTATGTTTTTTTTTCTTGCTTTATATTGGCCACGCCGTTTTGTTTAGCTCGCTCGCCTACTTCCCCCTCTTTTTCTTTTTGACTTTTTTGTTGTAGGCCCTCGATGCCATATTTTCTTGAACTTGCGCCGAACTGTAAGTGGCAAGCCTTGACTGATCTAACTTTTCTAAACTCCGGGTCACGGTTTGCCGCTAGCTCTCCGTCTTTCGCCTAAGTCGCGTGAAAATTCGAAGAAATCGAACCTCTAGCTCCATTAGTTCATGAATGCCATGGCCGTAGGTCAAGATATAGGGGAATGTGCTCATAGAGTGCTTTGATGTGCGGCGTGCCCAAGAAGCCCCGGAGAACAAATCGCGCCAAGTCCTCGGCTTTCCGGGTGGGTACACCAAGTATAACTTGGTGCCCCGAGCCGTTTCTAGGCCGAGCCATCCTTGGTCGTGCGTTTGGCGTCTTCGGTCCGAGGATCTTGAGGGGGCGACTTAGCCGGGTTGGAAGTGGCCTGGTCTTGTTGCGCATCGTCCCGAGGCTTGATCTGCTGGGCCACTTGAACGAGGGACTCACCGTTACGATCGAACCGGCGGCATTGGGTGAGCGCCGAGGTTTGACCGTGGTTCGTGACGCGTTGTTGTTGGAACAATGAACCATATCAAGATGGGAGCCCGGCAGCAATAACGACATGTGTAATGGTGAAACGGTCGGATTGCTCGACCGTATTGCTCGACGGCAGCTTATCGAGTTGCTTGGGCCGGATGGGTCTAGACGGCCACGTGTGGATCGGGCGAGTTGCCGACCACGGATGCGGGCTGCTTTGCCCTGACACGCCAAAGCATGGAGTGAGCCGTACATCGCCTCTGCCGGATAGGTCGGTCCGAGATTTACCCATGTTGATCGGACCGCCTCACCGCTTGTCGGTGGTGTGAATGCGGGCCGTAATTTGGCGCAGGTGTGGCCGAGACGCCGAGGTTGCCGCTTTCGCCGTGGGGCTTGAATCTCTCGCGCTCTTGGCTTCTCCGCCGGCTCGAGCTGTCGCGACGATGTCACCGCATCCTCTCTGAAAAAGCGTCCGTAGCTCGAGGAGAATCTGTCCATTGCGCCATGAAGGATGTTTCGATCCTATAGGCATGCTTCGCCATCAGATCTTCGACAACTGCTTGCTCTCCCATGGACTTGGCCGTGCGATTCGTCGTTATTGGTGCTAGTCGAGGTTCGACCGTGTTCGGTCTCGGTGAGTGATTGGTAAGGTGGACTCAGGAGCCTCGAAAGTCATTTTGACCGTTTTGTTTTTGAGCTTTGCCTGTGCCCTAGTTTCCACCATAAGTTGTTAACAAGTCCCATTGGGCGTGCCAAAAGTGTTTGTCCGTCACAAATCTCGCCGCCGGTGCTCCGGGCCGAGGGGATGCGCACAACACATGACGCCCTTCTTTTGGATGCGGTACGGTTGTGCACGGGCTTGCCAAAGACGTCTATCGTGCGCTGAGATGATGATGAGGTTCGGGTAGAAGATGGTTTAAATATTGCTCCTGTTTTGCATTCGACTCTTAATCAAACGATTGTGGCCGAGTGAGGAATGAATCTCGGCCGTCAGGTTCACGGCCTGAGCCACAAGGCCGCTTAGTGGTGGTGTTGGTGGCGGGTTTTAGGTGGTGCTCCGGCACATTGCTCAGAGAGCGACGGTCGTATGATATATGGGGTGAGTGAGGCGATAACAGAGATGGTGCTCCGGTGCCTTGAAAATCAAGGGTCGTATGATATATTGATGGATGGATTTTCCTTACAATCTACCACTACTCCTAAGAAAGCAAATAAAGGTATTGAAAGTGCATTACAGGAAAATATAATTTGCTCTGAGGGAGGCTTTTGGTTTGGTGTTTAAACCCTTTGAATGTAGTCTCGAGCTTAGTATTTATAGGAGTCCTGGAGGGACCTTCGAGGTTGACAAGACCTGCGTGGTGGAGCCTGACCGGGGCAAGTGGGTAGTCAAATTAACATTTGGGATCGTGAAGTATGGTGGTCTGGGGTTGAGAAGCATGGTGGTGTGACCCCCATAAATCTCGGCAAATCTCGGCGACCGCCTTGATCGTGGGTTCTGCCCCCTTGGCCGTGGGAACGCATTTAATGCCCTGGACTGGTGGTTGATGATTTGACCCTAAGTCGTAAGATTACTTGTGAGAATGTCTGTGCCTAACCACCCTGATTCCCATCACTAAAGCCGACTTCACTACTCCTCGTGCATTGAATGCTTCTTGTGACTTGTGAGTTTTGCTGCGAAGTCGAGGCATTACTTCATTAAATGGAGCGTGGGGCCCTGAGGCCAAGTGGCGATTCAACCACAGCTTTTTCAGACCGTGTCTTTTGCTGTCTTCACCTCGCCTTCAAAATCTGGTCGCGAGGCCGAGGATTCTCCTTTGCAGCTTTTCTTTTGCTCTTAGGAGAGCGAAATGCTTGACTTAAACGCTAGGCGCCAGGACCTAAGGGAAGCCCCTTCAATCAGTTCATGACCGTGTTTTATTAGGCACAAACAGTTTGTTGTGTCTTGTTTGAATATCATTTAAATTTACCTCTCACCACCTGAGTACCAATTTCAATTGGTATTAGAGCACCAGCTCTTAATATAAATAGAGAAATCATTTGGGTGCTAATTGGTATTAGGTGTGCAAACATAAAAATGGGTCAAATTGCTCCTTGCATTTATGATGAGCTTGCCTTGTTTAAGAAATATGGAAGGGTTGTCGAAGATAAAACCAAAGTCACTAGGACTTTTCAAAATCTTCCTAGTTCGTTTACATGTGTGTCTCACACTACTACGTTTCACTATTAGCGCGACGAAATATTGCGCGATGAAAAACAACTCGTCGCGCAAACATTACTTGCGCGACGAAAACAACTATTCGTCGCGCAATCCACTGAAAATTTGCGCCACCAAACTTTTTTGTCGCGCAAAATGTATATGCGCGACAAAACAATTTTTCGTCGCGCAAACAGAGTTAAAAAGCGGGGAATTTTTTAGCGCGAAACATTTGCGCGACGAAATATCGTCGCCAAAGGCAACATTGCGCGACGAAGAAATTCTCCGTCGCAAAAAGGACAGTCCCCTCATTTAGCGCGCGAAAGACGCGTTTCGTCGCGTAAGAGAACAAGAGATATTTTATTTTTGGCGCCAAAATGACCGTGGGATATTTTCTTTGCGCGACGTAATTATTTCGTCGCGTAAAGTTCAACATTTACGCGATTTAATATCTTGTTTTGCGAGACGGAATTTTGTTTTTGAGCGACAATTTTGCGCGACGGAAAATTCCAACGCGCAAAGTTAGATCTCGGCAGTGTTTGCGCGAAAAAATGGGTTTGCGCGATTTAATGATTTGGTTTTTTGATGGGAGTTTGCGTGACGAATAAGTATGTTCGTCGCGCAAAGTCTTTCTTCTTCATATTAGAATTTGTCATTGCAGAGGCAGAATGCAAAACAAAGCATTCTCGCCTCGCTTTCTCTCAACCTCTCTGCCACTGGGATTTCAATACATTGATTGGGTAAGTATTTTTCGTCATTAGTTTAAAAGTATTAATTTAAGTTCGTACTAAGGTTTTTTAATTTGTTTTCGTTAGGGATATTTGTAATTAGCGATTGGTGGAGAACGATTGAGAAGGTATTTTATTTGTTTTATATATGTTTAAAATGTTCTTGTGAAGTTATATTTATATTATGTTGTGCGTAACGTAGTACAATCTGTTGTGATGTACGAAGTTAATTGAAATTAACTTCGTGCTTTTATTTTTATGTTTAGTAACACTTAGTTTCCCGTTCGAGATTAGTTGGATTTCGTGCATGGATGCGTAATGCATGACTGCGGTCCAATTAATTCTTGAATTGTCCCATTATTTGGACAGTTTGGTAATGCATAGTGTTGTCACGTAATCTATGGCTACAGGATTAGGTTTCGATTGTGGATATTTCGTTGTCATCTCGGTACGTTCTTCGGGTGGTACATAGGTATTTATACCTATGGCCACCTCAAGAACTGAGCGAGATGTGAAATTCATCCACGTCGAAATCTAATCTCATGTAGTCGTAGGTTACGTGGCAGGAGTATGCATTCCCGAATGGGATAGGACCCTTACCGGAGGCATAAGGTGACATTATAACTTCGTATGAAGTTGTTGTGATTGTTGTGTTGTGATTCTGGTTTCAGGAATTATGGACAGAAGGTGGATACAAAACCCGAACAGATGCGCAGATTTAATACTTGGATGGAATCGAGGATTTTATTGAGTTTGCACGTAGACACAACCCGGGTGCAACTAGAATCCGTTGTCCTTGTAGGAGGTGCAACAACACGTTATGGGAGACAATTGAAAATGTTGGATTTCATTTAGTAAGGAATGGAATGATTGAGACATATAACATTTGGAACCTTCACGGGGAACAATTAGAGCATGCTTCGTCTTCAAATGCCACAAGAGTGGACAATGTTCAACCTATTGTGGATACTAATGATCAAGTCATGGATATTATACAGGATGTTTTTCCATTTGCATCGACCAACATGAATCAAGAAGAGCAAGATGATGTGCCTACACCAATAGACAGTGCGGAGTTTGAACAATATGAGAAATTGTTAAAAATGCCAACCAAGAGTTATACCCGGGAGTGCGAGAGCTTTTCCGTTCTCACGGCCATTGTGGAGCTAATGCACGGAAAAATAAAGTATCGTATGTCGAACCTGTGTTTCGATTACTTTTTGGGGGTTTTCAAGAGAATGCTTCCGACGGACAATTGTTTGCCGAAAGACCATAAACAGGCGCAGAAGGTGTTGAATGGTCTTGGATTGGGTTATGAAAAAATCCGTGCTTGCAAAAACAATTGCATGTTATTCTACAAAGAGCATGAATCGTTGGATACATGTCCTATATGCAATAGTTGAGGTTCAAGATGACATCTCAGAATAGGACGACTAAGATCCCACAAAAAGTCATGCGTTATTTGCCCCTGAAACCTAGGTTGCAGCGATTGTATATGTCGACGCATATTGCCACAGACATGAGATGGCATCAGGAAAAACGGGTAGACGATGATGTGATGCGGCATCCTGCAGATGGGGAGGCATGGAAAGAGTTCGATCGAACGTTCCCGAGTTTGCTGCTGATCCCCGAAATGTTAGATTGGGACTTGCCACTGACGGATTCAATCCGTATGGGGTTCTAAACCAACACCACAGCACTTGGCCGATTTTCGTATTCCCATATAATTTGCCGCCTTGGAAATGCATGAAAAAAGAATACATGATGATGACTGTTTTGATAACTGAGGATCCTGGGAGGTCAATCGATGTTTACTTAAGGCCGCTAGTTGATGAGCTGAAGGATTTGTGGACAAACGGTGTTCGCACGTACGATAAATCAAGCTGGGAAGATGTTCACTTTGCGGGCAGCGATTATGTGGATCGTGAATGATTTCCCAGCATATGCAATGGTTTCTGGGTGGAGCACAAAGGTTATATGGCATGTCCTGTATGCAAGGAAGATGTAACTTCTGGTTGGCATGCTGGAAAAGTTTGTTACCTTGGTCATCGGAGATGGTTGCCATGGGACCATGAGTGGAGGCAAAAGATAAAGAGTTCGACGGAACACTGAGGGTCGCTTTAGACCCAGAGAATGGTCCTGATGAGATATTGGACCACTTAACTGTTGATTTTGCTCCCTTCGGGAAAAGCAGTTAGTATCGGACCTTCTACACATATGAACCTGGACGCACAAGCCTATGTTTTTGAGCTCCCATATTGGTCTAAACTAAAATTGAGGCACAATCTAGATGTGATGCATGTTGAGAAAAATGTATTCGACACATTGGTGGGCATGATTCTAGATATCGAGGGGAAGACAAAGGACACGATCAAAGCTCGTCTTGATTTGGAAAGAATGGGCATACGAAGGGGTTTATGGATGAATAGGGACAATGATAAAGCTAGAAGGGATCTTGCATTCTTTTCTATGAAACCGAATGACAAGAAAGAGTTTCTAAAGTTTGTATCGTCAGTAAAGTTTTCCGATGGGTATGCTTCTAATATCGCACGTTGTGTGAATGTTGACGGGGTAAATTTACTGGACTTAAAAGCCATGACTGCCATGTGTTTATGCAACGCCTACTTCCTGTTGGTATTCGACACCTATTGCCGGAAGATGTAGTGAAGCCAATCATTTTGTTGTCCAGATTTTTTTCCCAACTGACGGCGAAAACTTTGCGAAAAACGGACATGTTTCAGATTGCGCCATGACATTGTCCAAGTCCTATGCAAGTTTGAGATGATATTTCCTCCAGCTTTCTTCACAAGTATGATGCACGTGATGGTTCACTTGCCGGAAGAGGCATTACTTGCTGGTCCTGTCAACTATCGCTGGATGTATCCAATAGAAAGGTATATAATCCTTATCATTTGTGTATGCATCATTATCACATGCTTGCTAATTTCAATCATATCGTTTTATTTTGGCAGGCTTCTTGAGAGCTGAAAAAGTGTACGCAATGCATGGCCCGAAGGATCAATCGTAGAGGCTTGGGTTCAATATGAGTCGCTTACTTTCTGCAGAATGTATTTAAAAGATGTGGAGACGGTTTTCAATCGTCCTCAGCGCAATCATGATGGAGGTATGAGAAATGAAAAACTTTCTATTTTTGCCCAAAGCGCACGACCCTTCGGAGATCCTGGACGCGGAGAGTCGTTTTCTAGAAATGACATGGAGGTAGCGCATTGGTTCGTACTGAACAATTGTGATGAGATCATGGGATACTTATATGAGCATGAAGAGATGATGAAGCGAGAACATCCATCACATTTGGTTGCCCAGAAACACCGTGAATTGTTTCCACAATGGTTTTTGGATTCTGTAAGTTATCAGTGTTTGTTATTTGAGAAATATAAATGTTTTTTATAAATTTTGTCAGACTAACATATGAATGGTTTTGTATAATATTAGGTGAATAAGTTGAAATCATCGAATTCCCCAACTTACAGTGATGAGTTATATAACTTGGCGTTCGGCCCGATTCGCGCTGAATTGTTCTCGGGTTGTAATGTCAACGGTGTCAAATTTTTGGCCGAAGCACGAGATGACAAGTTGTGTACGCAAAACAGCGGTGTCCATGTCCCAGGTGGAGGCGAAAGTACGGACATTGATTTCTATGGCAAACTCACAACTGTCGTGCAATTGCTTTACAAAGATCGATACCAAGTGATCATGTTTAAGTGTCGATGGTTTGACACCAACCCAAATAGGCCGGGAAGTGTTAAAATCGATCATGGCTTACTATCTGTGAACATGAACAGAACTTGGTATGATGACGACCCTTATATTTTGGCAAACATGGCAACACAAATTGTGTATCTAGATGACCCTAAAGCCGGAAGCGGTTGGAACGTTGTTCAAAAGATGGATCACGAGGAACGTGTATGCTATACCAGAACTAGACCCAACTGACAACAACGTGAACAATGTAGCTGACCAGCGTTTAGAATCTTCAATGGAAAATGATGCGGAAACACTTCGAGATACTAATGTTATACAAGAGCCATTTCAAATACAAGGAGTGTCTTCAATCGAAATACCGATTCAGTCAATTACAATTGACCTCGGTGATCTTCCGCGATATGATGTTGCAGTTTGCCCGAGCAACGACGATGATGTAGTTATAGAGGAGGCGGAGGAAGAGGAGGAGGAAGAGGATTGGGAGACCGAAAGTGATGATAGCAACGATAACGAAAGTTATTATAGTTCAGATGATGAATGATTAATTTTTTTTGTAATTTTATTATGTTAGTGGACATATTTTGTGTAATGCAAATGTTTTCATATATGTACTTGTTATATCCAAACATTATATATGATACCAAGTGAAACATTATTAAAATAATTGTAGTTATAAACCATTGGTAAATAAATATAGCCAACTAATTTGTATCATAAAGTTTAAATTTATTTTCACAAAAAACTTTTACAAAATGAAAACCATATAACCGAAAAAATGAATACAAAGAACATAAGATTGTCAACAATCCTTCCATTCTCAAATCGAAAGAAAATAGAATAAATCATACTTTCATACAATTAATTATATGTAATGATGAATACTTCAGATTAATAATATGTGAATGCAAATAATCTTGCGCGACGAAGGCATAATTGTCGCGCAACTTTTGCGCGACGGATAACGTACACATCGCGCATACTCTATCATTTGCGCGACAAATAATATCGTCGCGCAAGTGCCTTTAGCGCGACGAAGAACAGACCTCGTCGCGCAAACATATACATATATATATTTCTGAAATATACACACGTATATAGTTGAAATTGACGATCGAAGTAGTTCACTGTATTCACATAGGGTTAAACAGATAGCTATAAAAAATCATCAAAATCGAGTCAAAATAACCGTTATATCATGACTTTTCGTTTATAACCGTCGAAACGCTTTGTCCCGTTACTTGAGCTCTGAATGTTTTTTTCTCATTTTTGACGTATAAGATCTCGAAGTATAAACAAACATATTTGACGGCTAGATTACTGAAACTAGTTTCCTAGAATACGTATTCCATAAAAACACAATATTCATAAAAACTGAATAATTTCTTTATACATTCCTTCAGTCTAACATAAGATTATGTGATGTCTTGTACTGTAAATATCTGAAATTGAAGATCGAATTACATCTCTGTATTCATATAGGGTCAAGAACCGTAGTTGTAAAAAATTTTCAAGATCGGAGTTAAAATCACCGTTGAATCGGGACAATTTGTTTAGAACCGTCGAAACGTTTTGTCCCGTTACTCAATCTCTGAATGTTCATTCATTATGATTTTTGACGTATTTGAACTATGAAAAAAGAAGATTGGCGGTTGGATCATTGAAACTAGTTCAGGAGTTCGGGTTTAGGGCTTAGGGTACAGGTTTTAGGGTTTAGGGTACTAGGGTATGGTTTTGCGCGACGAATACGTGCCCATTAAATCGCGCAAAATCAATAAAAAAATTCCTCCTCCCGCTCCAACACTTAGTGAAATTTTTTGGCAAAAGTTGCGCGATTTAATACGTGCCCATTCGTCGCGCAAAATCAATAAAAAAATTCCTCCTCCCGCTCCAACACTTAGTGACATTTTTTTGGCAAAGTTTGCGCGACGAATACGTTCCCATTCGTCGCGCAAAATCAATAAAAAAATTCCCTCCCCTCCTGCTCCAACACTTAGTGACATTTTTTTGGCAAAAGCCAGTTTGCGCGAATATGTTCCCATTCGTCGCGCAAAATCAATAAAAAATTCCCTCCCTCTCCGCTCCAACACTTGGTGAAATTTTTTGGCAAAAGCCGATTGCGCGCGAATCCGTGTCGATCAAATGTCGCGCAAACTTTTATAGCAACTAGCATGCGCGCGATTTAATACACATTCGTCGCGCAATCTCATAGCAATGATTTTTCCCGCAAGAAAATCAAATCCCAAAATTTTGGGCGGGACAAGTATGCGCGACGACACTAGTTGTTTCGTCGCGCAAGGTATATCTGTTCACAACTTTGCGCGACGAAATCATGTTTTTAAGTCGCGCAAATGTCAAATTTTATAATGTTGCGCGACGAAAATTTTACTTTTGCGTCGCGCAAAGGTTATTTTAATGAACTTTGCGCGACGGATATCTTTATTCGTCGCGCAAAGTCGAATAAGTTTTCTGAAAATCGCGATCTTCTCCTTCTTCCCCAATTTCTCAAACCGAGCCCTAAACCTCCATTTCTCTCCGCCGTGACCTCAGCCCTACTCCGCCCAAATCAGACCCGCCGCCACCGTCGAACCCAGGAGCTTCTCCGCCGTCGCCGTCCATCCTGCCGCCGTGAATTGCTCCGTTTAGGCCGTATCTTCGCCGCCGTTGTTCTCTCTCCTCCGGCCACCAAATCCGGCAATTGAGGTATGCTTTCTGGGCTATTTTTCATGCTCTAGCTGATGGTTGTGTAGGATTTGATTGATTGTGTGCATAGGGTAGTCAATTTGAAACCCTAGGTTTCGGCCGGTTTTGAAATTGAAATTCCGGCCACTTCCGTCCGTTTTTCGGGGTAGGTCCGAGAACAAAAGTGCCTCCAATTGATGTTTTAAACCTAGGGTAGGAACCTTGCCCCTTAATTTGTAGGATTTCCCGGGGATTGTTATCGCTTAGGGCACCCACGCCGCGCGTGTGGTGGCGCGTGGGGAATCTTGTGGCATAGGGCATTTTGTCCCAGTGCAAACATTTCGTTGTCACGAGCGCGTAGGTGTGCTCGGATTGGAATTTGGTTATCGTTTGAGTGTCGAACGGTTCGAACCTATTGTGCGATTTTAGGGTTTGATATGTTCGGACCGTTGGATTGAGCTGAAACTCACGTATGTGGTACCATGTATTTATAGGATCGTTTAGGAATCGACGGATCGTGGATCGGAGTCCCGGATACTCCGAAATCGCAAACCCTAGGTCAAACTATGATTTTAATTAGTTAGTTCAATTTTTTACTGACATTGTATGTGCTACATTGGATTAATGAAATTGTGCAGATGTCAGACTTGATTAGACGTCGTAGGCGGTGACGGCTACACCGAAGTTGAGCCCCGGCCACCGGTATCACCGCCACCGCCCAACATCGATGGAGCAGACCACGTGCTAGCTGGTCTTGGGGATCCAGGCGGCTGCATCATCATCTTCTTCGGTGGTGCAGCCTCTTAGCGCTAGGCGGCGACACCGCCCGCTACCACCACCGACACCACATCCATCGATCAGATCTTGGTGCCTCTGGGGCACCTCTGGTAATACCCTTCCCCTTTCATTTTTTTAACATTTTTTTAATTGGGAATTTTATGGTTCAATTTGATTGTATATGTAACAATATTGTCATATCCCTTTGCAGCCAAGAGGAACACCCGAGGGCCGTGTCGGCACTGAAGACGGCGAAGGTCACCCGGGTGACCAACGATCGTATCAAGCATCGGATATGACGAGCGCCATCGGGCTGCACCGACGGTGGACTTGCATAGCTCCTTGGCCCACGACATTGGGCACGTCGTTCGGACCCATTGCCCGATGCAATGGAAGTCTTGGAAGGTCATACCTGACGAGATCAAGATGCAAGTTCGCGGCCAGTTGTCGGTATTTTTCCTATCTTTTAATTATTTTTCTTTCAAACTTTATATATTTCTATTACTTAATGTATGTAATCAATTTATTGCAGCGAACTACGACTTAGAGGACATCAACGAGGAGACTTTGGCGTCGTCAACAGACTCTTGGTGAGAGGTACAAGCGAGTGGAAGAGCGACTTGCACCACCATTTCAGGCGTTTGATGATCCGCAAGTCGCTCTTGGGAGGGTTGCCCGAATGAGCTTGACGGGCGGGAGGATAGTTAGGCGTGGCTCTGCGCTCATTTTCAGGCGCCCGATTATGTGGTATTTTTTTAATAATATTTGTTTAATGTTTATTTTATTTTTTATATCTCATTATTATTTAATTTATTTATAGTTCAATGATTACGTTTTATTTTTTGTATAATGAATAAAGCCCAAGTGAATAAGGGCAATAGGAAGAAGAAGACTCTTCTTCACCATTAAACTCCAGGCCCTTCTCATATAGGATGGATGCACGGCGTCGGGTAAGAATAATATAATTTATATTTAATTTTTAATACGTCATTATTATTAATTTCTTTTGTTCATACTAATATTTTTCTTCTCTTATTCAATTAATTGTCAAATTCAGAGATCGACGCGTCTTTGGTGACGTTTATGTTCGACTGGGAATGAGTTGGCCGAGTCCCTTCATGTAAGTATTATGTATTTTTAATTCTTATGTTACACTTTCAATTTATATGCATTTTTTAATTTATATTTTATGTAATGTTAAGCAGAGCAGCGATGGTGGAGAGGAGCAGTTGGTTCTTCAAGAGTCCGCCTCCCAACTTCCTCCCGAGACTCCGATCAGTCGTGGATCCTCCGCATGATCTGGATTTCAGATTTTGACGCAGACGTTGGATCGGACTCTCGGGAGGAGGCGGGAAGCGTATTGTAGGGGATGGGAATGCCCGAGAGGGAACCTCGACGCGGTCATCGTCGCGAGCAAGCGGATCGGTTGTTTTGACATCGCGGGTTGCCGAGCTTGAGGGTCGGATGTCGGTGATTCTGCAGCCTCGCGCGTCCGGCATTCCAATCCCGAATTTTAGTGCGTCGACCTCCGAGCCCGTCCACCCCGAGCATCCCAGCACACCACGGCCCTGCAGACACCCATACCTCCGAGCCGCATGTGGCAGACGACCAAGTAGATTTCGAAACATTATTTGATTAGTTTTTTATTTTTATAATTATTTTTACAATTTGTATACATTTATTTTATTTTATATAATAGATGTTTTCTTTACGATTAAATTTTTTTATTGTAATTTTATTTTAATTAAAAAAAAAACCAAATTTATTTTTTTACAAAATTAAAAATCAAATAATAATAATTTTTTTTTAATAATATATATTGCTTTTGCGCGACGAAACGTAAATCGTCGCGCAAAAACATTTAAATAACAAATCGACAAATATATTTTAATCTTGCGCGACGAGTAATTTCGTTGCGCAAGATGTGTATCTTGCGACGAATAAGATGTCGTCGCGCAAGGTTCATGTAGCTCGCGCGACGGACAATTCCGTGCGCGTTTTTTACGACGACCGCTGTTTCGTCGCGCAAATATTTGTGCGACGGACAATGAGGTCGTCCCCAAATGTTTTTGAGCGAAGTTGTTATCGTAAGCGCAAACCGCGCGACAATGACATTGTTCGTCGCGCAAATCCTTTCTTCACGAACTTTGCGCGGACGGAATTTAAACATCCCGCATAATGATGTGCAACTAAAATCATTTTTGCGCGACGAATACCCTTTTGTCGCGCAAAGACTAAAATGTAGTTGTGTCAAGACAATGTTTTTAAGGAGAGTAATTTTTTGGACTCTTATGGCTTTAGGGAGGACAAAGTTTGAAGAGTCTCGTAGGTCTTGTAAAGTTCTATCTATGTGGTGGTGCTGGTCACATTCATGTGGAATGTGCAAATAACCACATGACAGAGTCTAATGGGAGAGAAAAGTCAATTAGTGCACAATGGAGTGATAGTGATGATTCCAACAACTATATCACTTTCATGTAGTTAAGGAAGAATTTGTGTCTAGAGATGATAGGCAGAATGACCAGTCATACAGGGAACAGGATGACCAGTCATATAAGGAACAAGATGACCAGTCATACAGGGAACTATGTGAAAATTATGATATGCTTTTCAATGAAACCTGTAATTTCAAAGAACAGAATCACATGATGGAAGAAAAGGTCAAGGAACTTGATGAACTAAATGAAACTCTCAAAATGGCCAAAAAGAAGTTGGGTGATAGCTTGTATGAGAATGAAGTTGACATGTATGAATTGTATCATAAAGTTAGCACTCTTGAAAAAGAAATTTCTAATTTGATTAAGAAGTTGAATGTACTTGAAAATGACAAATCCTTGTTTCTTCATAGACTGATTTTATGGTTGAAAATTCTATTTTGCAATGCATGTTATTTGAAAAAGACATTGAGGTTCAAAACTTGTTTGAGATGGTAAAATCACTTGAAAACAACATGGTTAAACAATCTGAATCTTTTGATGCTTTACAATTTGAAAATATAAGATTGGAACATGAACTTGAGTTGGAAAGATTCAAGGTTTAATCATTGGTGCTGGAAAGATTGATAAAATGCTCAATTTTGGAAAATTGTTGGTGATAAAAGACGTTTAGGATATATAAATGAGTCTTCTACACCTTCATCATTTGAGACAATCTTTGTCAAAGATGTGTCAACTCGAGAAGCTCCAAAATTTGTTCATGGTCTCAACTTGGGTTTCGATTCCACGAATATTATTTCTAAGCGAAAGCTGTCTCTTCCACAATCCAAATTTGTGCATACCTGCCACCATTGTGTGAAAGGACACATTTGACCTAGGTGTCATATCCTTAGAATTGAGTCTCAAGTTTCCAAAGAAATTGAGTTTAAGACTCATGTGTCATCTTTTAAGGGGTATGTGGCTGTGAAGTTTGTGGTTTGTACAAGAGATAAACATTCTTCACTTGCAAAACTTGGTTTCCAACAACCAAAAAGGTTCATTCCTCATGTGTCATCTTTTGAGCAAAAGCCTTTTGTTCATTTCAAGAAAGTAAATGATGACTCACTTCAAACTCAAGTGAATGATCTTCTTTATAAAGTTGTCAAAATTCCTAAGGTGATCTCTTTGCCTCATAAAGTCTCAAAAGTGAAGCAAGTTTGGATCAAGAAGGAAAACCATGTTCTTCCTCATGTTGGTGACTAGTTTCTTTATCTCATGTATTTGGACCATTCTCTTGTTTGTGTGTGCTTCATGGATTCTAGATACATTGTCATGCATATGCACCTTACTTGTTCTTTTGTTTTATTAGGTTTTATATTTTTAAATGTGGTCATTGCATGCATGTCTTTCAATCATCTCTCTCACAATACTTTGAATCTTGGGTGATCAACAAAATTTCATGTTCTTTTGAACTTGTTTGCATTTATCTTGTTGGTCTTGTCCAAACCTTTTCCCTTGGTGCAAGAAATACATCCTAGTCTTTGTAGATGACTTCTTTGGGTTTATTTGGGTCTCATTCTTGCTTGAAAAATCAGAAACCTTTCAAAGGTTTAAATCTATCTGCCATCTTTTACAAAAACTTAAGATGACTAGTCATCTCCTCTTGTTAGAATTAGGAGATATCATGGTTCTGAGTTTGAGAATTCTCTGTTTCTGAAATTTTGTGAGGTGATGGGAATTAAGCATGAGTTCTCTGTATCTATTACACCTCAGCAAAATAGTGTTGTGGAGAGAAAAAAATAGAGTTCTTATTGAGATGGCCAAGGTGATACTCAATAGCAAAAGTTTTGCCAAACATTTTTGAGCTGAAGCTATAAATACAGCTTGTTACATCTTAAACAAAGTGTTTTGAGGTATGGTACCAAACAAACGCCTTATGAGCTTTGGAAAGGTAAGAAACCCAATGTGTCTTATTTTAGAGTCTTTGGTAGCACATGTTATATCTTAAGAGATAAGGAATACCTTGCTAAGTTTGACTCTAAAAGTGACAAAGAAATTTTTCTTGGGTATTCCACTTCAAGCCGAGCCTATAGAGTATACAATTATAGGACTGGAACCATCATGTCAATATTGATGATTTTACTACTTTTACTGAGATGGTATTAGATGAGGATGGTCTTTTATCTCCTATGCTTAAGGGAGAAGCTCCAGGTCTGGATCTAGTGGTTGACCTATCAACCTTTAGCAAACCGGTTGACCAATCAACTCCTGACAATTCTGTTCTAGTTAACCTGTCAACTTGTCATAATCAACCTTAGAATCCCAGCTCATCTATCCCTGTTGAAAACTCTCTATAGAAGAATAATAGAAAGCACTCTCTACTTGATTGCAAGTAGACCTGACATTTCCTATAGTGTAGGAGTTTTGTGCTAGGTTCCAAAGTGATTCCAAAGAGTCTCATTTGTTTGCTATCAAAAGAATCATAAAATATGTGAGTAGAACTATTGATTTTGGTTTGTGGTATACTTATGACACTAGTGTCAATCTTGTTGGGTATAGCGATGCCGATTGGGCTGGGTGTAGTGATAATAGGAAGAGTACTTCTGGGGGAGTCTTTTATATTGGCAACAATCTTGTTGCTTGGCATAGAAAAAACAAAAACAAAACAAAACAAAACTTTGTGTCATTATCTACTGCTGAGGCTGAGTATGTTGCAGTTGAAAGTTGCTACACACAACTCCTCTAGATGAAGGAGATGTTGGAAGACTATAATTTTTCTCAATGATCCTTCCTTATCTACTGTGATAACATGAGTATAATCGATATTTCCAAAAAATCCAGTTCAACACTCCAGAACAAAGCATATAGACATTAGGCATCATTTTATTAGAGATTTTGTGGAAGACAACATTTTTACATTAGAGTTTCTTCCTTCTGAGAAACAACTTGCAGACATACTCACCAAGGCCTTGGACTTTCAGAAACATGTCACCCTTAGACAGTCCATTGCCCTTTGCTCAATTGATTGATTAGCATGTCTGTTCCTTGTCTTTAGCACATTTCAAAACAGTTGATTAGTTATCTTGCATGTAGTTGACTAGTCAAGATCAATTTTACAAAAATGCTTTTAAATTGATATGCAACTGTTTCACATCTCTCATCTCTGGTGGAGTGAAGGTTGAATGTTTTTGTGCTTTGCCTGACTTGTGCATAATCCCCTTTCTTGTTTAGAGCTGTTAGATGAGACTTAATTCGTGCTATCTTATCCTCTTTGGTGAGCCAAGTGTCTATGCTTCATTTTGGACTTTCATTGTTATCGTCTCTTAGCTTATCTCACTCTCTTAGCCAATCTATTCAATAATTAAAAAATTAAAAAAAAAGGAAGTGTAACCAATGTAGTCACGACTCTAGGAATGAATAAGGTGATATGATTGAAGCATCTAGATCAAAGAGCTGTAAAATTGGGCCATTCAAGCACTTATGTCTGGGATGTGCAAGTGAAACAAAATAAATCATCAAATATTTTGTCAATAGAGAGTGATGATACTTGAACTTTGAGCATATACTCTGATCATGTCATAAATTTTCATCGTATACATGTCTCTCCAATAAAGATAAGTTATCATTCCTTGTGTCCCTTGGCTCTAAACCTCCCTATTCCAAAATATGCCTTATCTCTGAGCATGAAATGCAATTCATATTCTATCTCTCATAGTTGGTTGTAAATGTTACTTGCATAGGCTTTTAATTCTTTTCTTTTTTAATTCACGTGCTTGAAGACTTGGCCTAGACAATGATTGCTGAACATCCTTGATCACTTGATATGTTTGCTAGTTCTTCTCTGTGTATTAGCAAAGTCCTTAATCTTCTGTAAGGTCAATACTAAACATGCTGCTTATTGTGATTACTGCTTTGGTTGACTAGTCACTATATACATACGCTGATTGTGGTTGACTAGTCATCATGTTCTATTTTCATTTCTGATCGTGTCTCTGGTCTTGTCTCTTATTCCTTAGCTATGTCTCTGGCTGTCAAGTCATGTTGTATATACTTAATAGGGATCTTGTGCCTTTTGGTATAATTAATTTTCACTCTCTAAGAACCAAGACCATTAGTTATGACACAAAGCACAAAGACTCACTTGTCTTCTCCTTGTCTCATTTACACCTTCTGTTTGAACACTGGTATTGTGTTTATGTATGGTCGTGTTTGGATGACGCCACTTTGGTCTATGACCAATCATCTTAATAAGTTGTGCTCCCACATTCAATGATTTAGCCAAACATAATTCTTGAAATCCTTACGAGTTTGCTGTGCTATATGAGTTTTGGATTATTGGCTAATTTATTTTGTGGGGGAGTTTCTTTGAGATGCATGTGTTTTGGCAATATTTTTGCCGGTAGTTTTTATCATTTTCATACATCAATGTTGCCTTCCTAAGCCTTCTCTCAGTTGATTTGCTCTCTTTTGTCCTTGGTTGTGTCTATGAGGTTGTTGGTCTTTTCATGCCACCTCAAATTTAGACATGCGTGACTAGTCTATTTCACTAGTCCACTTTCTTCTTCTTGTGCTTTTTGGAAAAGCTATGTTGTGTTTTTTGGACAACCTAGATACTTATTTCTTGTGTTCTTTCTCACATGTCCTCAATTTTCAGCAAAAAATTTAGGGTTCATCTTGCTTGGTACTTTCTTCAAATTTGACAATGATTGATGCCTTAATTTTTGAAATCTTGGTGCTCTGTCTTGATTTTTCACTATGGTGTGTAAAGAAAAATTCATTGGTTGTCCCTTGTTTTGATAAATATGTTGCTTAAACTCTATCTTTTTATGGGAGTTTCTTTATGTGTAATGCGTACACATTGAAATTAAATTCAGCCACTTGATTTTAATTGTTTTGGGTATGATTCCTTGCAACTTTTGCTCCATTTCTTATTCTCTTTAGCCTGATGCACTTTTGTGTTTGTTGGCTATTTATGGAAAGTTTACTGGATTAGTACGTCAAAGGTTAATTCCTTTATGTTATATGATACTCAAGGGGAGTATGTTTTCTAACGGGGCGTTTTGCTTTAGGCAGAGTTTCTTCTTGTGTAGTGGTTCTAATCTTGTACCCTTTGTAGGTTGATAAGGGGACTTGTTTTCTATTGTTTTGAACAAGTAACTTTTGCTTTAATCAAATTGTGCTATGTGCCTTGTGTGCTGCTGTTATCTCATTACCTTTTTGCACTTTCCTTATCAACAAGGGGGAGAACACTCTCAACCCCATATTGCATATTGTTTTTAATTTATGTGATATAATATGCTTGTTTTGTGCCTGGGAGATTGGTTGTTCTTGCAGGTACTTACATTCATCATCTCTATGGGTTGATTATGGGTTGAGTGTATTTAGAGAGTGTGTTGTCAACGAAAGCCAAAACGGGGGAGATTGTAAGTCTATGCATTTTGTGATTTTCTTTTGGCTTCCCTTGACAATTTTGTAATAGGACAATCATTGTAATTTCCCAAGCTCTAAGTTTAGATTAAGAATTATTTCTCTAGGTGTTCTTATCTGGCTACATTATGATGGAAAACAATGTGTTTGACAAAGGTAAATTCTGAATTACACTACATTGCATTCACTAAATTTCTGAAGATTATGACTAGTCATCGTTCCTTCGTATGACTCGTCAACCATTGTTTCAATTAGGATTTCTAGCTCACTGTTTCCAGCTGGGTCCTAATAATTTTTTTTTGTCCTTTTCTACGAATTTCTCAGCTGCCATGTGTCTATTCTGACTTACGAATTTTTGGGTAAAAGCCAATGATTTCCTCATTTGGCAGCCGTCTCTTTTGTGGGTAAGTTTTGGAAAAGTTTCTTTGCAAACTTTCTCTTCTTCTTCCTCAAGAGTAACCTTCATATTTTTCATCTTTGAGTTTTCCAAATTGATTTTTCGAAAACTGCATTTGAAATATGAAAACTTCATCTTGCTAGATTAAACACTCTCTCATATATATCTAGCTCAGATTCAAGATTGATTTCTTCAAGAGAATGGTTTCTTGAAGAAATTCGGCATTTTCTCCATGAATCCAAATTTCATTTTTGTCTGAGTTGGAGCTAGCTAGCTAGTGCCATGGGATGAAAGGGCTGAAGAAGGAGCTACCATTGCAATGAAGGACTAAGCTGCTGGTTTTGCTAAGCTGGAGAAGAAGATTGCACAAAGGAGGTATAGCTCATCTTCCTAAATAAACCTAGGATTTCTTGAGCTTCCTAGTGTTTCTTTGTAAAAATCTTTTTGTTTAGTGGATTGCCTGGTCGGTTGATGACCCCCAATTTTTCCCAATGGTGGGTTTCTGGGTGAACAATTTCTGTTTGCATCTCTGTAATTTTCTGGGTTTGTGTTCTTGACAGTTGACCAGTCATCACATAATGTTCATGTATTCCTGGGTTTGTGTTCTTGCGGTTGACTAGTCATCATTTTCTGCTATTTGGTGTTTACTTGATTATGATGTCTTCACACACTTTCACCAAAGTTGTTGCTAGCTCAAGGGATGTCTAGATTGACGGGTCCTTCTGAGTGTCTAGGTTGTCGCTAGTAATTCTCTAGGGTTGTAGGTACATCTTGGTCTGCTCTGTGTATGTTCTTGGTTGTGGTAATTCATGTCTGACAGTTGACTAGTCATAAGAGTATTTTGTCAAGGTATATAGTGTGTGAAGTTTGTTGTGTCTTGTTTGAATATCATTTAAATTTACCCCTCACCACCTAAGTACCAATTTCAACGTAGTAGCCACACTCTACATTTGTTGGTTGTTGAGGAGTGCCATGTAGAGTTTTCCATATGGCTGATTTACGTGATTGTTTGTCTACATGAGAGGTATACATTTTGATTGCACTGTTTCAAGACAACAAAAAGTGTTAATGACAAATATTTTAGCCTACTAACACACATTAGAATGTAGTAAATCAAGTTGTGTATTCGCTATAGTTCTCAAGTCCTTGTCAACCGAGCGGTTTGGCAATGAATCCATATAATATATCGTCTCCTTATTTGGTCTCACAATCGCCAACACCCAATGACCCTTCCACAAAATGATCATATATAGGTTAAATAATTAGGTGCCAAGAAAAATTACAAAGAAAATCTTGTTCAGGGGACTAACCCTGGATTATAAGGCACCAAGAAAAATTGGTCCCCTTCTGCCTTTTTCAGGAAGTCTGCTAGATATTTTGATATGTGAGATAATGTTCCAGATTGAGCGCTAACTTGTCCAGGGTCGACGAGGACAACAAGGTTTACAATAATGTTCCAGATTGAGCGCTAATAATGTCCGATCTCAGCCATGGATGCAAGCTGTAAAATATATTCATCCAAGATGTAGGTATCATGCTCATACCCAAACACTTCCTTTGAAATTTTGGTCTCGTTCAAAGCCTTCAACTTGGTCTCGGCAAATTGGCATAGGGCTAACAGAGAAGATGGCAAGTCTAGCTTTGAGCAATCCTGTTTCAAGAAATAAAGAAAGAAATATAAGATAGCTTATAAAAAAAAGAAAAAAAATAAACGACTCTAACTAAACCATTTCAATTGTCGTGGTATTAAAATATAAATGATGGTAATTTGAAAAAACCGACGTATTAAAAAACATAGACAACAGTAAAGAGAAACCGTCGTTGTGTACGTAGTAAACAACTAAGACGATGCTAAATAGAAACTGTTGTTATTTTCAAGTTCTAAATAAAATGCAAATTCTTGTGCAGATAAAACAAGTAAAAGCATCACGGTATTTCACTCACAACGACGGTTCTTTGACAAAACAGACGTATTATAGGATTTCAAACAACGGTAAATGTATATCGTCGTTGTTTGAAAATTCTAACGTCGAAGATGAAAAATAACGACGCCTATTTAAAATTTAAAAAGCAGAAAAAAGAAAGTGTCAGAGATTTTATCGTTTCATCTTCTTGTTTTTCAGCAAAGATCAGCATCAAGCTTTGGATTTTCTACCTCCACTCATATTAGTGGCCCTGAGCAGTTTGCTTTGTTAGACATTGGATTTGTTGGGCTTTGCTCTTAAGGCAATAAAGGAATTGGGGTAATTGGAGTTTTGAGCTTGTTGGGATCAAAATTGGGAATTAGTTGACTGAATTGTTTCAACATAATTTCCCTCTCTGCTCTGACTGCCTCCAAAACAGTTTCCTTTGCCCTAGCCTCAATCCTTAAGCTCTCTTCTCTAACTGCCTCCATAACACTTCGGGAAACCCCAGCTCTAACACCTATGATTCTCCCACCATGCTCGGGGGTTCCCAAAGCCAAAGTCAAAACATCATTGCTCCTAGAGACAGTCTGAGTGTCCTCGGAGACTTATTTTTTTAAATCACCTTAAAAGATAGAGAGAGAGAGAGAGAGAGAGAGAGAGAGAGAGAGAGGGAGGGAGAATGTTAGTGAGTGAATGTATTGTAAAACAGATAAAATAAAACATCTAACTCAAAAATATAAACCGTTGAGTGTAAAAGTTGTAAAAAATAAATAAATCAATCAAAAACCTATACCGTTGTGGTATTTCAATGAAGACAGCAGATTCTAAAAAAAACTGACGTAGTACAACGTTTCAAACGGCGGTAAAAAATTACCATCGTTGTGTATGCATTATAATGTCGATATGAGAAAAAGCCGTCGTATAATTCAAATGTAGAGATTAAAAAACAACTTAACAAAAGCAAGCATTCTTTACCAGCAGTAGTGTAGAAACCAATTGCAGAGAAATAGATAGAGAGAGAGAGAGAGAGAGAGAGAGAGAGAGAGAGTGTGTGTGTGTGTGTGTGTGTGTGTGTGTGTGTGTGTGTGTGTGTGTGTGTGTATGTGTGTGTGAGAGAGAGTAAATGAAGAATAGTTGTAAAAAAAATTTAAAAAACGTCTAATTCAAAATTATAAACTGTCATGGTAATTCAATCCAGCCATCTATTTCCTAAAAAAACCGAAGTCCTATAAATTTTGAAACGGCGGTAAATAAACATTGTCGTGGTGTTTCTTTTCTAACGATGATTATTAAAACAAACGACGTCTAAATGAAATTAAAAATCTATGTTTTTCAAATTTAAAACAGAGTGAGTGAGACTTACAATTAATTTTTCTTTCTCTGCAACCTTTTGGATCATGGATGTTTCCCTATTTATCTTCTCTTGCCTTCTTCCATAACAACGAATGATAGATTTCTTCACCTAGCATGGTTTCTTCTAATTCGTCCTCCAAACCAACATACCCTTTTTGAGATAACCTGTGGTTGTACTCGCATTTTTTTCATGCTTTGTGACTGCTCAGAATGCACAACCTTAAATTCTGGGGATAACCTTGAAGCTACAAAGGCATCCCATTACGATTTCTCTGTGAAGTCATATAGCTGATGGGGTTCTTTTAACTTCTCCTTGTCATTTATGAATGGAAGGATAAACTACCTTGTTAAGGAAGACTTGAAATCCTTCTATTTTTTGGCGGCAGACGACAGCTCCATCTTCTTGCCCCCTTGCCCAACAACACAAGCCATTTCAACAGCTTCTCAAATATGCTCCTTCAGGTCCTTGGGCAATTGAGTCCATTTCTTGTCCACAAGAGAGACTCTGGTGTGTGCCAAAAGACCAATGTAAGATTGCATCTCAACAGCAGCCTTGCCATGTGCTCTACCCCTTTTATTGTACTCAGCAGTGGGTTTAATCTTTTGGATTTTTCTCTTCATAACAAGGCTCATTGTGTTGATACTGCGAGTCGATTTTGGCTCCTCATCAAATGTCGCTGAGTTAAGGGAGGTTGAAGTAAATCTCATCTTCTTTGCGAGATTACTTTGAATTGATTTTGTTTCACTGATTTGAGACTTTGAAACTGCAAGGTCCTTGCTTTGACCTTTTGATACTTGAGCCTGATACTTGAGCCTCCTTACTTTGAGATTTCGAAACCATGTTTATAGAGAAATTAAACCTACAAGTGAAACAACAACGGTTCATTAAAAAGATCGAGGTAATATTATAAAGAAGAAGTCGGTAGAAAACACAACCGTCGTTCTATTTAATTTAGAACGACGGTTGTAAACCACCGTCGTCTTACGAAAAATAAAATGACGTCAACAAGAAAAAACCGTCGTCTTATTAAGAGGTGATACAGAAAAAACCACTCAGTTCTCTCTCTCCTACAATCGTTTTGTATGAAAATAAGATGACGGTTTTATCTTGTTTATGTTGTATTAATTGTCACACCACGATGGTTATTAACTACCGTCGTGCTTTTTGCAATAGCACGGATTTAATTACTGTTGTGGTGTGACAATTAATACGATGCAGACAAGACAAGGTCGTCGTCTTCACATGACGTGAGAGTGAAGGACTAGTGAATTTATTAAAACCAATGGAAGATTTTGTCATTTTGAAAATAGAGTCTTGTTTCCAGATTGTTTCAAAAAAAAAACTTCAAATGTTAAAAAAAAAAAAAAAAAGATTGAGAAAAAACATTTGGCTTGCAAAGAAAGTTTTCTTCAGACGTAAACTTTAGAGATTTGGAGACGAAGACGAGGAAGACGACCAGATTCAGACATGCCGCTTTTGGGAACTGAGAGAACACTAAAATATTTAATCGGTTAAAGAGAATGTAAAACTTTAGGTCAAGTGACAAAAAGTTTATATATTATCCCAAAGTCCAATAACATGACGGTTTTGTTAAAACCACCTTAGTATGTCGTTAAAAAGACAAAAAAGTAGTAGAAACCGCCGTGGTTAATAATAAAGCCAAACGACTTTTGGAATTCGTAAACCGACGTGGTTATTTACGTTTTACGTGCAAAAGTTTACTTTTGATGCCCTAAGTTACGATGTCGCATGTTTATAGAGAACCGTCATGGTTGGTTTTAAAAGTCAACGACTTTTAGTTTACGAAACCGAGATGGTTATTTAGATTTACATGATAGTAATTTACTTTTACTGACGTGGTATACTCTTTAATACAGTGCTATTTATGACTACACTGCTGTGGATTTTTAATATTAGACGATGCAATTTATAAAAAGGAAGGCCATGGTTAGTAAAGATTATTTGTATAAATTGGGTCTTTTCAAGAGCTCTTTCACTTTTAGTTTTCACTCAGGGTTCCAACTTCTTCTAGCCCTTGGTTGTCGTCCTCACTTTAGGCCTTGGCTCTCTCTCACCTCTTTGGAGGCAATAGTTTGGATGTTGATGTGTAAGTGTGTTTGTGTATCTGAAAGAAACAAACACACATTTATCATCAACTTCTAAAAAATTGTCTTTCTCAAAACTTGCCGTCGTCAAATTTTAGAGGCAAATTTTTTGAATTTTGATGCGTATGTGCTTTTGTGTATCTCAAAGACACGAATACACAGATGTCATCAACCTCTAAAATATTGTCTTCTCTCACATTGGTGGTTCAATTATGATGAGGAACATAGCTCCTACTAGTAAGATTTCACATATGTGACGACGGTTTTCTATACAAACCGTCGTGGTTATTGGCAATTCTTGTCATTTTGTTGATCTACCGATGTAGGCTACCAAAATCCAAGAAATAAATCCTAAAAGAAATAAAAATTAAGACGGCGGTTCACTGATAAGGTCAATCGTATAAAATGAATTAATACGACAGTACTTTTCATTTTCTTGATCTACCGTTGTAGGCTACTAAAATCCTGAAATTAAATCTAAAAGAGAAATACAAATTTAAGACCACACAGAAAGAACAGTCGTATAAAAAAAAAATATACGACGGCATTTTTCAAATAACGGCGTGGGAATATAATGTTAACGATGCTATAACTAAACAAATCGACGTGGTTAGTAGAAACAACCCCCCGCTATATTCCAAGTAACCGCCCTAGTATGTCCTTAAAACGACGCTAGGGTAGTAGAAACGGTCATGGATTTTTAATATTAGACGACACAAATTATAAAAAGACCGTCGTGGTTAGTAAAGATGATTTGTATAAATTGGGTCTTTTCATGCGTTCTTTCACTTGCAGTTTTTATTTAGGGAAGATTTCACTAGGAAGATTTCATATCTCTTGGGATCTCATTTTAATTTCTATGTGACGACGGTTTTCTATATGAACCGTTGTGGTTTTGTACAATTCTTGTCATTTTGTTGATCTACCGTTGTAGGCTACCAAAATCCAAGAAATAAATCTTAAAAGAAATAAAATTTAAAACAACGGTTTACTAATGAGGTCAGTCGTATAAAATGAATTAATACGAAGGTACTTTTCACTTGACGACGTGGTAAATTAATATTATAAGACGCAAATTGAATAAAACCGACGCTCCAGAAATTAAATCTAACAAGCAACACAAATTTAAGACAACGGTTCTCAGAAAGAACAGTCGTATAAAATGAATAGACGTCGGTCTTTTTCAGTTAATGACGTGGGAATATAATGTTAACGTCGTTATAACTAAAGAAATCGACGTGATTAGTTGAAACAACCCCTCGCTATATTATAAGTAACATCCCTAGTATGTCTTTAAAACGGCGCTAGGATAGTAGAAACCGTCATGGATTTTTAATATTAGACGGCGCAAATTATAAAAGGACCGTCGTGGTTATAAAGATTATTTTTATAAATTGGGTCTTTTCACGCATTCTTTCACTTCCAGTTTTCATTTAGGATTCCAACTTGAAATAGTCGCATTCTTCTGGCCCTTGGATGCCAAATTTTCAGTTCAAACCCTTGGCTCTCTCTCACCTCTCTGGGGGCAAGAATTTGGATGTTAACGATGTTTGTGTTTTGGTGTATCTCAAAGACACAAAAACACACACATAGTTAACTTTCAAAAAATTGTGGTTCGATTATGATGAGGAACATAGCTCCCACTGGTAAGATTTCATATCTCTTGGGATCTCATTTTAATTTCTCTCTTATGACGGTTTTCTATATAAACCGTCGTGGTTTATCTCAATTCTTGTCATTTTGTTGATCTACCGTTGTAGGGTACCAAAATTCAAGAAAAAAGATCTTAAAAAGCAATGAAAATGAAGACAACAATTTACAGATAAGGGTAGTCATATTAATTGAATAAATACGACGGTACTTTTCACTTCACGACATGGTAAAATAATATTATATGATGCTAATTGAATAAACCAAAGTGGTTAGTACTAACTCATACGGACCATCATCGTGTACTAACTTAATACACCTTGATATAGTAAAAAAAAGACATGGATATTATGAATTTAGACGTCGTTATCTACTCTTCTAGTGTCCTGGTTCTCTACTACTCTATACGACAGAAGTGTTAGATACCGTCGTAGTACACTCCCACATAATACGTCGATAAATTTATCTTTACTGTCGTGGTACATTGCTTTATTACGGCTTTGTTTTGTAATATAATGACGTGGATTCAGTTTAAATTATACGATGCTGATTAAGAACAGCTGGTTGTGTTTATTTAGGAGTGAACGAGGCGCTGTTTGGGTAAACCATTGTCTCTACTTTCTACATCGGTGGCTTCATACCTGCTGTCGTTGTTTTTGGAGTTAGAGTTTAAGTCTGAAGAAAACCTTTTTAATAAGACGATGCTTTTTTAGTTCGGTGCGTCATGTTGTAAAAATATCCAAGCGGATCTCGATTTTTTAGGTGTTTATGTTACTTATCCATAACGGTTTTCTGTTACCGTTGTTTTTCTAAACACAACAATGATATTTTGTTCTATCATCGTTTTATTGTGGTCGTCTTTTTGATTTTTTGAAGTAGTGACAGAAAGAAAAGAAGAAGAAAAATGAAGACTAATGGCGACTTTCAAGTACCCAAAATAAATTGTGGTCCACAAAACCGTCATTTGCGACCGCGCTACAAAATTAGTCAAAAAATGGTTCTGCATTTCTTATATAAGAGCATCCACAATGAGCTCCCTAAACCACCTCCTTAGACAAATTTTAGGGAGGAATCGTAAAAATGCAACTCCAACCACACTCCCTATTCACCTCCTAAAATAGGGAGTCCTCTAGGTGCTCCTAAATATGAGGAGAGAGAAAGGACTCCTAGTGACTCTTTATAATTTAATGCTGCTATATTTAATGAGTGTTTCAAACTTTTATTTAATGTTAACTATTTTTTATTTTATTTTTTAATAGAGATGAACCAATCAAAAAATAGTTATAGCATTTATGACTCTTCAAATTATGGAGTATGGTTGGAGTTGAAATTTTTTAGAGAGCTCCTAAAATAGCTTTCTTATATTTTTAGCCAAATTTTAGCTAAAAAATAGAGAGCATCATTGTGGATGCTCTAATTTCAACGTTATTCCCCCCATTAAAGGCCAGTCCTCTCCCATGCACATAAAATGCATTGCAGAAGCAACAAGGAATTCATTTCCTACCTAGCACGGAAAAATGAAAGTCGCTTTGCAATTAATGTGATTACGTCAACTTCCTGTTTGTTTGCAAGTTGTATTTTGTTGAATGAAATGAAAGTTTCTTATTCTTCCAAAAAAAAAAAAACAAAAAATTATTATCATAATACTCGCCGACTGGATGAGAACCTGAACAACATAGTAAGCAATTAATATTCTCACGACTTATCAAACTGAGTGGTTACCCATCATCAAGAGTGGAGCCAGAAAATTCATCGAGGAGTGTCAATCTCAAATAATAAAATCATCGCAAAACAAGATAAATTTATCTAATAACATAAAATCTTTAGTAATAACTCATATATGTCATTCCAATACATTCATAAGCATTCATCTCTTGAAATATTTTTATAATCACTTCATTATCAACAATATCAAATTTCAGAATTTAGATATTAAAGAAATCATATAAACATTATTTTTCTTAATTTGAGATAATAAAGAAATCATTTTAAAAAAAAGTGGTTTTGGGTTAATAATTCTTAAGTTATTAAGAGAGAGAGAGAGAGAGAGAGAGAGAGAGAGAACAAAAGGAGAGTTATAAGAGCTGGAAACTTCAGTCAGAAGGGTCAAATTTTAAGAATGAATTATAGACAAAAGGTAAATATAAACAAATGCAGAGTTATTTAGAGAACTTCAGAAGGGTCAGTTGACCCTTGTGGGCCTTCATTGGCTCCACCAGTGCCCATCGTAAGGACTTTGATGGTGATCTTCAGTCAAAGTATACATGTCAAAAGAAAAATAAATAAATGATGTTAAATACTCTTATTTTATTAATGATTCATATATATTTCCAAGCTGGTGGAAGAATATTGTCTATTTCATAAGACGACTTTGACCCTTTTTTGTAAAATTAATGACGGATGGAAGATTTATTTAATATATTGTTGTGTTTGGTAATTGGAGAAAATTTATCCATATTCGGCTCATAGTTGCTTTGTACTTTTATTTGTTCGTTAATAATATACCATCACTTATTTTCAAAAATGACAGATGGAAGGTATATATGTGGCATGATCAAATTAACAGTCAAGGAAGGTATATACAATATAGAATTAGTGCTAATCAGTTTTCCGATATTTTTATTTATGAACAACTGAAAATAGGCAAAAAAAAGAATAAATCAATGCCGTGCAAATTTTATGTTATCTATGAACAACTAAAACCATACATGTTATAATAAATTCTTAGAGTTCAAGATCCCAGTTTGGTTATAAATTCTTAGAATTCAAGATCCCAGTTTGGTGCAAAGACTTTAAATAATCTTTTGATGATCATTATGCCTGAGGTGATTTCTGGTGTTCAAAATGCCTTTGTTCCTGTCCAGTTCATTACTCATAATCTCTTACTTTTGGGCTCATGCATTCAGTCAACAAAAAAAGACAAATAAAGGAGCCAAACGTTGTTGTGAAGGGGATGCAAGATTGGACCGAAATGCCCCTCCATATTAAAGTAATTTGACGAAAAATTGGAGATTATCTTTAAATTGCTTAGAATTGAAACTACATTGACAAAATTGATTAAATTGAAACGACAATGACCAAAGTGGTAAAAGTAGCAAACTACAGAAACCAAAAATGACTTTTTGTCATATTATTATTTACTTGGTGAATGGAAAGATAATGAGTATCTTAGAAATAATGATAAGTAAAAAGATAAGATTTTATTTTTTGAAATTTCCATAGTAGATAGGAAGATAAAGTTAGTGGGACGGGAAATTAAGACATGAGTTAAAATAGCAGCACTCAAATAATATTATTTAAAACACGTGAATTGCCATTTCCTTCTCTGTTTCTTATCTCCAACATCTTTGAATCCACTTACCACCCGCATATTTGTTTTCACTTTTTTCTCTTTTTGTGAAAGGACATCGTAAGTCAACTTGAGGTGACTGCTCTTAAGAAAAGGGCACCCCAACACATCCAAAGGACAAAATAGTAGATTGTTTCTTTTAATGGTTTGTTTTTTTTGTTATTAATTCAAGTTCTCAAGTTTTTAAATAATATTTTTTTTTACATTAATTTTAATTGGTTAACACATGTTTTTATTTATTTTTTCATGCCAAGTGACTGAAAATGCAAACTTTGTAGAATAGAGTGACTAAATTGGCTAAACTTTTAGGAGATCAATTTTCATTTTACCATTTTTACTATGTCACCCTGTTCCTCTCTTATTTTTGTCACACCTGTCCTCTCACTTATCATTAATTAGCTTATCTTTGAATTAAAAAAAATATTAAAATTAATAAAACTAAAACCCAGCAGCCCAGCAGCGCCAAGCAACCACCCACCCGCCCAACTCCAACAACTGAGAACCACAACCATCCCACAGTCTCTACCACATGCCTTGCTCTCTCTCTCTCTCTCTCTCTCTCTCTATATATATATATATATATATCTCTAACTCTCTCTCTAAGTGAAGATGATCTGAGATCAACAATCTTGATCTGGTTCGGGAATTTTATGAGAAACAAAGGGAGGCTTGGGCGGTGGGGGCAAAGTTGGTTGCTGGTGAGGTGGGGGTGGTTGTGGAGAAGATGAACGAACCAGGTTTTGAAAAATTAATTTATTGAATATTAATAAAAATTAGTAGACTTAAAAAAGGAGTCTGTTAAGTTAAAGGACACGTGTCAAAAGAACAAGGAGGAAACAGGAGGGCACCTAGGAAATGGTAACAGGAAAATTGAACTCATAACTTAGTGGTAAGACTATTTAATTTCTTGCATATTAGTGGTCTCAGGTTGAAACCGCAATTACACCTTTCCCCTTCCCCCTCTAAACATTGACCCAAAAAAAAAAAAAAAACTAAACTCGAAACACAATGACAAAAATATATGAGTGCTGCTAAACGAACCCTAAAATTAACTGAATACATCCTACTACCAAAGTATTTATTGAATTACTAATTTACCCTAATATAAAATGACCAAAAAGGATATATGGAATAGTGAAACAAATATAATTTTAATAAATTCACCCTACTCACCATATTTAACCCTAATCAAACGTAGAGACGTTTTTGTATAATTTTAAGGGCCCTTGATGCTTTAAAGTTTTAGAGCTTCCTTACAAACACAACGAAAGACCAGTGTTGGCATTTCTCCATGTACTTGATTCTTCCTGATGCGAAAGATGGGCAGCCATATTTGAATGAAAAAGTTTGTTTCGTAGTCTCACTTGGCTCAACATCATCCATACAATAAAGTTGATGTGGATGACTTTGAAATCCTAGGGTTTAGACTTTTCTTCTAACTTAAAAGCATCCAAAATTCTCAAGGATTTCGGACTGGTGATGATGCATTTCACTAGTAATTTGACAGAGATGTTTGAGTCCCCTCCACATATTTCAAAGAAAATCACATGGATTTACAAGAATCAAGCTTTGAATTGAAGGAGCTAGCAAATCTACTCCCACAACAGCTTACAAAATTAAAGATTTTGATGCGAACCCAAAATCTGAAAAGAGGGCACGAATTCATGTAAAAAGAGAAACCTAGTTTAGGATTGGTATTAGGGTGTTGTGTGATAGAGTGTATTAGGGTGTATCCATGACATTTTTGGTAGTTAAATAGGGTGTACTTAGCTATTAATTTTACATTTTGATTAAAATATTATAATGTAATTAGATCATAGATTGTACTTAGTTAATTTTAGGGTTCATTTAGCAGCACTCAAATATATTCCAAATTAAAATACAATGACTAAAAAGATATTTAATAATTTGTCTTTCTATGGAAGGGTTTTATTTATTTATTTATTTGGTTTCCATGTATATATATTCAGTGTCATTTTGTAGTAAATGTCTTTTAGTGGTGCTTCTCTTTGGTAACTGTCGGGTATATATATATATATATATATATATATATTTTAGGCGAGGGTTTTTATCTTAAAAATCTCGTTACCACCCCCATATGAACACCCCGTGATATGAACAACCCCATTTTTGGTGTGTGATAATGGTATTCAATCCACAATTCCTAACACAATTTCCCCCTTTTGTTTATATAAGATATGAGTGCAAAATGCCGTTTTTGGAGTGCTAATAATTGTTTTTAACGCATCAAAATTATATATATTTTTAATGATAATTGTAAGTGTAATTTTATTTTATTTTTGTTATTAGCATTTGGAAAAGGGTTCTTTTTATCCGTTTATTTTATTTTATTTTTTTTGATAGGTTGGTTTTCTCGTCTTATAAGTCCAATAAATGGGGCTGTTTGCTTGACTTATATTCATGTTCCTGTCAACTCACAAACGCAGGAGGACAATTCAAAAGAAGGATGAACGTTTTCACAAAACCGATTCCTAAAGCATCTGTTGGCTACCCGTGGGGACTCAATCACACAAACTCCTAAAAAAATTAGTACGTACAGATCATATATTTTTTTTTTTTTTTTATATAAATGTTTTGGCATTTCTTCTTATCCCTAATTATATTTTTTTCTTGGCTGGCTTGTTTTGAATAATTGGGTTTTTGAAAATAACAGAACGACTACGTACAATCATTGACCACAAGGAACACGGGGCATTTATAGGTGTGAGTAGTCATTGGGCACTTGTACTGGCTGGTGCAATAGTCAAAATCTAAAGTGATAGCCATTATGTACATTTTGTAATTTTCTGATCAATACAAGCATACCTTTCATCAATAAATTTTTTTTATCTATTCGATGTATTTTAATTATTCTTTTTTATTCTTTTTTTTTTTTTGAGAAATTCTATGATTGCATTCATAATTCAGCCAAAAAAGCCATTAGCCACAAGGAGCCAAAACAAATTAGCCACAAAGGGCGATTACAATAACGGAGCGGTCGAACAACAAAATTAAGACAATCTGGTGCGCCTCCACTAACGATCACGCAGGATCGAATAAACTCTAGCATAGGCATTCTAACTAAGATTGCAAACTCAGAATAATCAAAAATAGACAAAGCTTGAAAAAACCAAGCCATAATAATACAAATAAAACTCTCACAAAGGAGAGATAAAAAGCTCTCACAAAGGAGAGGTGAAAAGCTCTCACAAAGGAGAGGTGAAAAGCTCTCACAAAAGGAGAGGTGAAAACTCACAGAGAACCTACAGAGAATAATTAATCTATATATATAAAGCAAACCACAGAGAATGGTGAAACATTCAAAATACCAGAAAATGCCATTGGTTAATTCAAACATTAATAATTAAAATTATTAATTAAATGAGGATAATATGGTAAATTCACATTTTTCATACTAAAAAAATTAAAATTTAATACAAAATCAGATAATAGGTCATATTTTTATGAAACATAACTACCCATATTATCTTTTCTTAATTCTAAAAAAAAAACAAAAAAACAAAAAAACCAATTGGCCAAGGGCTAGTAGCTTTTTAAAGTTTAACTTCTGTAAAACTTGTGGTGCTTCCACTTTCTAGTTTTTTTTTTGTTTTTTTGTTTTTTTTTCTAAGAGTCTTGTAATTTAAGTAGTTAAGAGTATTTATCTATGTATTCGATGTTCTAAGTTCAATTCCTTTTTCTCCCAATATCTCTTGTATAATAAAAAAAAGTAATGCAAAAAATGTACAAAAAAACACGTAAAACTAAGACTAAGAATCACAGTCTAATTCATTGTACTTTTGTGTTTTGTTCTTGTGGTTTATTCGTATTGCTGTTCTTTTGTTTCTGCCCACTGCATGTTGAATAAATCTTGTGTTGTACAAAGGACTATGTTTACATAGGAGGTCTTCTTTAACAAAACCTGAGAGGCGTTGGTGTGCTCCTTTGTTGGGTTGTGTTTTACTTTAGTTTGTTTATTTGTGTTTCGTTCCCGTGGTTATTCGTCTCGGTGTTCCTTCGGTTCTGCCCATTGCATGCTTAACAAGTCTCACGCTCTACAAAGAATTATGTTTACTTGGAAGGTCTTCTTTGACTATAACCTGAGAGGTGGTGTGTGCTCTTTTGATGGGTTTTCTTAATTTGTGTTTGTGGGTTGGGTAGATTTATTTTAGAGGTGTTTATTATGTGATTCTAGTTTTGTTTGGACTATATTAATGGAATTGATCTTCTCAAAAAAAAGAATTACAGTCTAAATTAATGAAATATACACAAAAAGGTTTCCTTTCAAATCAAATATACGCATCATTGTCCCACTTTGACCATTCAAAAAACCAACAAAAAAATAAAAATAAGCAGAAAAACGCGTTGCAGATTTATTAATTCACTAGTAGATTTATTAATTCATCTGAACATACAGGTTTAACTACAAAAAATATATATATATATATATATATTTTATTCTGTTGGAACTTGTTCAGCGTTGGCCAACTTATGTCTGTAAAATTTCTAGACCTTGTGGTGAAGGGCAACATTAAAATAGCAGCCCCCATAATGTAGAAATCCTCCACGTGTAAAATCAGTACATCCGTGCTATAAATACCCATTCCTTTTCTCTCAATACCTCCACAACTGCCCAACACTTCTCTCTCTCACTCAAAGATATACAGAAATATATCTCTTTCTCTCTCTCTCTCTCTCTCTCTCACTCTCTCCCCCAATAGCACCTACACGGACTTCAATGGAGGCATCTAATGGCCATGAAATACCCAAA
This sequence comes from Prunus mume, assembly GCF_029339155.1. NCBI lineage: Eukaryota > Viridiplantae > Streptophyta > Magnoliopsida > Rosales > Rosaceae > Prunus > Prunus mume. Next base: position 21,654,743 of record NC_142703.1, on the reverse strand, counting down.
GTAGCAAGCATCAAAACACTAGCTGACTCAGCTTCCTTCACTGTTGTACCTTCTGAGTACGCCTATACCAAAAATCCTAATGAACAAGGCGATGCAAACGACCCAGAGCATTCAATCCCCATCATTGATTTTTCCCTTCTCACGTCGGGATCACCTGATCAACGAGCAAAAGTGATCCAGGAGCTGCGCAGAGCTTGCGAGGAATGGGGCTTCTTCCAGGTATATACCTTAATTTGTTTGTACATGTGTACATTTATAGTAACGGGACTTATGTTGTTAGACAAATACTTAAGTTTACCTTATAATATCAACAAAGTATTTGTCAAACTGTACCTACAACTCTCATGATGAAAGCTAATTAAGCATAAATTATGTATGGGAATTATTAGGTGACCAACCACGGTGTACCAAAGAGCCTGATGCAATCAATGATCGACGCGTGTCATAGATTTTTTGATCTGCCGGAGGAGGGGAAGAAGGAGTTCCAAACAAGGAACCTGTTGGATCCAATCAAATGCGGCACCAGCTTCAACGTCGAGATTGAAAAAGTTCATCTCTGGAGGGATTACCTCAAGGTCATAACCCACCCTGAGTTTAACTCACTCTACAAACCTGCTGGATACAGCGAGGTTTCACTGGAGTTCAGCAAACGAACCCGAGAAGTAGCCACAGAAATATTGAAGGGAATATCAGAGAGCTTAGGTTTGGAGGCTGACTACATAGCAAAGGCCATGAACTGGGACCGTGGCTTACAAATTCTGGCCGCAAATTACTACCCAGCGTGCCCACAGCCCGATAAAGCCATCGGTCTACCTCCTCATACCGATCATGGACTGGTGACCCTCCTCATTCAGAATGAGATGGGTGGCCTTGAAGTCAAGCACAAAGACCAATGGGTGTTGGTGAATGCTGCTCCCGGAGCTTTTGTTGTTAACATTGGTGACCAAATGCAGGTACCAGAATAACACCCAACTTTTTTTAATCCAAGACCCATCTTATCTAAGAATTACAATCTAATAATTCTCTACTTATTTTCATAAATTAATGGTACCCATTATTTATGCGCATGGTTAATTTTTTGTGGCAGATTTTGACAAACGACAAGTACAAGAGTATATGGCATAGGGCTGTTGTGAACAACAAAGCTACAAGGATATCAATAGCTGTGCCCCATGGACCCTCACTGGACACACCAGCTTTACCAATCCCAGAGTTGTTAGAGAGAGAAGGCCAAGCCCCAAAATACATTGGAATGACATATGAGAAATTCATGGAGCTTCAAGCAAGCCCTGCTGGCCTCAAGAAACCTTGCTTAGATCACCTGCGGGTCAAACATAACTGAAGCTACAGCCTACGCATATATGCATATTCATTAGAGTCCTCTTATTGCCGTGAATAAGAGCTTTGTTGCTCCTATACATTGTCTTGATCCGATTCTGAATTCATGATATTTCGCAGTGAGACATTCTCATCAAGTATCGGATATATATAATGTAACCCTAGCACATGTTACTCGAGATTCGAATTTTACTTGTATCTTCTGTACTTTCATAATATTATATATGTTTATAGCTCTAACTATGCCATTTAGTGTCCCGATTTAATTTACTTTCAATTATATACCACAATCTCTGGTGTAAGAAAATTAACGGGATAGTGCAATGATTACTTGAGAACGTGACTACTGAAGAAGCAATAGCGGAACTAGAGCCTATATATTTAAGGGGCAGCAATAGCTGACATTTTTTTTAATATATAAATTGCACACAAATTGTCAAGTTTAATATAAAACGTAAAAAGAGTTTCTGAAAATTGGGGCACAACCACTTCTAGCCTTGAAACTGGGGAAACATTATTTTGCTATCCTCGGTCAATAACGCTTTGATATTGTGACACGCGTGTTAACACTTCTACATGACATAACATTATAGGGCCGGAATAGTAAAACAGTGCTATCCATGTTGTAAATAAGTTTTTCTTGAATTATGTGGCTCCTCCTTTGTGACAAAGGCTTCTTGCTTGAGTTGTAAAAAAGTATCTCCAACCGATGTGTCAAAAGTACTGCATAGACATTTAACTGCTAGAAATAACATCTCACATTACTCCAACCGATGTGTCAAAGCTGATGAATGAAGGCTGGAGGTTGAGATGTTATTTTTGACATCCCAAAAGCAAGATGTCAAATGAATATTTTATTATTATTATTATTTTTTTTTAATTAAAAATAAATCAACACCAAAATGTAATAAAATAAGAATTTAATTTGACATATCGGCTGGAGTGTAAAGCTATGTAAGATGTCAAATTGCCACATCCGCTATCAAATTTAAATTTGATGTTTGGTATTTGACATCTCCCTTTGAGATGCTGTTAGATTAAATATAAAACATTAAATTAAAATTTGATGACTTATTTGGCAATTTGACATATATTACATGATTTCATTCCACCTGATATGTCTTTTGTGTTCAGTAAAATAAGCAATCAATAAAGTAATGATAAATGAAGAAGGAGAAAGGCATGAAATAAAATAGTGATAAATTGTAGAAGTGGTGACTCCCATTTGTGCTCCTCTAACAAATGTAATAATTTTAAATAAAAGTCATGACGGTACAAAGCCCAAAGCAATGCTTTGTGGGGCATTTGGTTTAAAAAGTTGCAAATTATACGCAAATAACGCTGGAAGCTTGCAGCAGCAATTTTGAAGTTGTGAAGGGTCAACATGCTATGCCATGTCTAAATTAAGGTAGGTTTTGTTTTTTTGAAGTAAAATTAAATGTTTAAAGCATGATAAAGGAAAAAAAAACCTTGAATTCAACTTCAGAGTCTAGGTCATACTTTGGATGCCAATAAATGAAGGTGGGGGTTTTGGAAGGAGGGTGGGGTGTGACTTTGGTGGAGGAGGGGGTTTTGGGTCAGTGAGAGAGAGAGAGAGAGAGAGAGAGAGAGAGAGAGAGGCGATGGGGGATGAGGACGTTGCATAGTGGGTTGGAGAAGTGCAAGAGTTGTTATTAAAGTTGGTTTTAAATATGAACCATAGAAAGAATTGGACTGTTAAACTCTCTCTCTCTCTCTCTCTCTCTCTCTCTCTCTCTCTCTATCTTATCCTTACACCAGATAAGTTCGAATTGGCTTGGATAAAATTTTAACCTATGTTTGTTTTCACTTGATTATAGTTTTAAATGGGGATTGCTAATGTCGGCCCCACCAAAAACAACTCCTTATGGGGGAAGCGACAAATAAGCCTGCATATGCCCCAAACCCCACTGTCACCACCACTCAGTCAAACTCTATCTACACCTGCGATACCACCATCCATACCCAATTGAACCCCATCCCACCCATTATGTCAGTTCAAATATAACTCTATATAACCTTGAAACTGTAGTACACACACAAAATCAAACAATCACATCACCATCAACCATGAGACACACAGAGAGAGAGAGAGAGAGAAGGAAAAAAAGAGGAGAATGGGGATGGATGGGAACGTGAGGGTAATTGGGGTTGGGCCTAATGGGGTGGTGCTTTTGTTTGTTTTTTGTTTTATAACCGATGGTTAGGTTTGTTTTAATTTTTTTGGTTTAAGATAAATTTAGGTAATATTATTTTATTTTTTTAGTATATCTTTTTTTTTTGGATAAGATATTAATAATAAAAAATAAAAAAGACAAAAACATTTTGGTAGATTGATGCATTTTAGTGAAAAATTAAAAATTGAAGTGATACATTTATTATTTATGTTATTTTAACATTATCCAGCTTCTCAGTTTGGCTTTACATCAAACACCAGATAAGTCTTATTTAGCCTAAACCAAGCCTAGCCAATTGAGGACAGTCCCTAAGTATAGTCCATGCTAAAACAATAATTCGTGACAAACGAGGCCTTAGTTTATTAAAAATGAGTTAAACAATATTTAGGACAAAAATGAGAAACCAAACCACCACCACCATCCTTTGATGGAGAAACCAAGCAAGCAACACCATCATCCGATGAAGAATTACCCACCATCATCACACTGCCGTATAAATATCCATTATAATATCACAACCAACATGTTTGCTGTGACGACGAGGTTATGGTCACGAAACATGCCGACGAAATCATTTGTTGAGATTGTTCTGAAGTGTATCGTCGCCTTTATAGATTATCATGATACTACTAAACTGCTTAAAATGGCTTTCGGGATCGGAATCCCCTTTGAATGGTATGAAGGTAGGTGTCACGAATCGCCTTAGTGGAGCTGCTTGCTTAATCTCATCAGTGAATGACAAGGAATTAACCTAGTTTGCCTCTTTATGCAGGGCGTCTTCCATGTCTCCTCAGACTTTTAGGTCCCAGAGTTGATCATTCACAAGCTTCTCAACGTCCTACACTCGCAACGGTTGCGGTTCTTGTTGAGGGCGTCTATGGCGTTGGAGTCATTAGTCAACCTCCTCATTGGCTAAAAAGTGTTGTTCTACTCAGCTGCCCTGTCAGTGCAGTGTATTAGTGGATTGAGCTTGTGAATTATTTTTTGTGGCACGTAGCCTAGAATTTACCCTTTTGATGTGAGTCAGTGAGCATACTCCCTCACCTCTCCATGAAGTGGGGTACGGGCTGGTCTCCTTGTTGGCCTAACCTCAAATGAACACTTCCTTAAGGGCCCAAGCGAGCATGGACATCGAACTATGCCCCCAGCATTAAGTGGACATTGGTTCGCAGGCCCAATCTCGAACAGATACTCGACCTACTTTTCGTGACTCGTGGATGCTTGTGACATGCCAGCATGCTGGTATTTTTTTTTTATTGTCCTCATCCTTGCATGTTGATTCATACTCGACCTAATTGGGACCTCTCGTGTCCTCTACCGGTGCGTTCACCCATTGTTGGAGCTGTGCCGAGGAACCACGAATGTCAAGCTTGGAGGAAATAAGGGAACATTTGTTCTAAGATGGGGCTCTATTTCGTAACAGCAGCAAGATTGGCATGAGTGAGGGTACCACTGAGTGTAGCGGTGCCACTGTGGAGGTGAACTCCAGATCGGACTGTGGGGCGATGAGGGTAATTTCTGAGCTCCGCCGTGTGGGCATAAGGTGGAGCTGTGGTCTTGGCCATGAGGCCGTGTGCTGGAGCTGTGCTCACGGCCATGGGGAGGTGAGATGGGAAGTTAGCCTCGGCCTAAGGCCATGAAGAGGAATGGTGGCTTCGGCTACTGGATTGTGAGGTGGGCTCAGGCCTACACCTCAAGGTGGGTTCGATGTTGTCCCTTGGGAATGGTTCGGACCAATGCGTCGTAGTGGCCTTGATCTTGCGATTATGCTTCTAGCCATGGTTGTTTGAAAAGCTTCGAATGAATGATGAAAAGTTGGAAACGGATTTCCTTAGTTTAGAATATTAATGAAAGCACCAATTTGTTTGCACAAATAAATTTTGAGGAGAATATTCATGGATGATCCTCTCTTCTATCTTGATCTTCTTCTTCCTTGAATCCTACAAAATAAATGCGGTCAGGGGAGAACACTCGAGGAGTGTTGGCCAAAGGCCCTCTAATGCCCAAGTCAATAAAATGGTCTCAAGGAGATGCAGATTGAACTGAAAGGATGGAGCTTTCCTCTATGTGAAAGGAGGAGGCACGTACGTTGGGAAAGGAGATGACTGCGAAGCCATGAGAAAGGGAGAGAGAAAGAGAGTAGCGTGAGCTTTGCTAGGATTTTTGGAATTACCTCATCTGTGGTGAGATGCAATCTTTATATAGAGTCTCCATTGTTGGTAAAGTTTGTGGAGAATAATTCCCTATTTATATGAATTATTTTTTGGGAACTTCACTAATATACCCAAAATAGGGGCTGAAATTATTAAAAAAAACTACATGGAAAACACTTTATAAACACACCCAAAACCCATTTATTAAATAACAAATTAGTGTTGAAGTTCCAATAAATCACAACACTGCCACTATAAAGCCCAACAAAAAAAAAAAAAACTCAAAAAGCACCCAAAATAACCCCAGCCCAATTTGATAAAAAAGCCCAAAATATGGAATTCACTTTATAAACATACCCAAAAACATTTACTACATAACAAATAAGTGTTGAACTTCCTATATATTACATCTCTGTCATTGATTAACTTAAAACAAGCCCAATACAAAAGACACAAAAAAAAACCCCAAAACAAGCCCAACAAGCCTAGCTCAGATTTAAAAAAAAAATCCAAACTTTAAAAAAAATCACAAAAACCAAAGGCATGTCCCTCCTTCTCAACCGAACCTCCGCAAACCATTTCATAGAAGTACATTGTTAATACTATATCATAGACGTACATTGTTAATATCATGTCATAGAAGTACATTGTTAATGCAATTTCATAAAAAAAAACATTGTTAACATCATTTCATAGAAGTACATTGTTAATACCATGTCATAAACGTACATTATTAATATCATGTCATATAAGTACATTGTTAACACAATTTTATAAAAAACATTGTTAATATCATTTCATAGTTGTTAATACCATTTCATACAAAAAAAACTTTTAAAAAAACCCAGAAAAACATCCGATATCCTGTGCAGAAACCACCTCCAATTGTCCATAGTTTCACCAGAAATAATCGCAAAGACAAAAGGAAATACCTCTATAAGAAAAAAAAAAGTATACTATTAATACTATGTCATAGAAGTACACTGTTAATACTACGTCATAGAACTATCTTCCTAGTAAAAATCACATTCTGCATATCATAAACTTCAAGTGCACAGCTATATATAGAGCAAAATATGGAGCATGCTTTGTTATTGAAAAATCTGTTAATATTATAGAAAAGTAGTAAAATACTCATATTATGTCATAGAAGTACATTGTTAATACTATGTTATATAACTATCTCCCTAGTAAAAATCACATTCTGCATATTATAAACTTCAAGTGCATAGCTATATATAGACCAAAATATGGATCATGCTTTGTTACTAAAAAATCTGTTAATATTATAGAAAATTAGTAAGATACCCATATTATGTCATAGAAGTACACTGTTAATATTATGTCATAGAAATCAACTCAGTTGCAGGATATGAACAGTTCATACCACTTACTGGAAGTTAACAACTACATCATTTCCTTTGCATAATATGTACAATAAAAGTGAACAACTGCAAAAACCCCATGTCCGTAAACCAGCTACCTCAATATAGCACAGCTTTGTTGGAACCAGAAAATCTACAAGAAACTGAGTAAGAGAAAGTTTGATAGCACTTGTTTTGCAAGAAGAATTTCTTATTGAATTCAAAGATGGCAATTGCCTTTAAAAGCCTTACAAAGTAACTAAATGGAAATGCAACAACCCACGATTTTACGGCACCTAGAATCGAGGTATATGACTAGACTTTAAACTGAACGTGCAACAATACTTGTTCCTTAGAAATAGGAATTATTAACAGCTACGTAAGTATTAGACCTGAAAACAAGGAAGTCTAACCTTAGTGACTAAGAAAGTCCTAACAACTTCAACAAGCTTCATAGCTTTTGAAAGTAAGCTTTAGAGACTGTTTTCTACTAACTGAAAGTGTTACCTTCATTACCTCAGTTATAGTGAATGGTATCATGATGTGAATGGCCCGGCAATGGCTATGGGCACCTTCTTTCACTTGAGATTAAAGTTGATCAACTAAACAGAGTGAGTAACCAAACAAATACATCTTTGTAATAGATTCTTTCTTCAATAAAGTTCAGATCTTCTTTCCCGAATTTGCCTATGTGAAAGCGTTTCTTTTGAGATATGAAGATCCATCTAGGGAGTTTTCTTGAGATTCAAAGTGGGGTTTTTTGTATTGAACTTATGATCACAACAACATAAAAGACGAAAATCCCTAGGCATCATGCATAGATTGGATTCCATAAACAACAGAGAGCACAACACATAGTTAGAAAGTAGAACTGGCTCGCATAACCTCATTTTAGCACATAGCTTCTGAAAGTAAGTTTTAGATACTGTTTTCTACTAACTGTAAGTGTTACTTCATTACATCTAGGCTAATGTAACCTCACTCTAGCACATTAGTCCTACCCAAAGACCTTGACCACATGAAATGTCAATCTAAAATTTTTGAGCTGCTCTTGACTAAAAAGTAAACATAAATTAAACAAGCCTGCAGCTTCTTAAGGCAAAGAAGCAGAGAACTAAAAGACTCAAAGGTATTTAGTATGGTCCAGGGCATATGGCAATTAGTTTTTCTATTTTTCTATTTTGAAAAAGCCCATCTTTCACAGCAGTGTAGCTGCAAAGTAAGTTTACAATGAAAATTGCAGTCAACTCACAAAACAACCTTGGAAGAGTTGTAAATCCTTGATATTAAAAAAAAAATTAATTCAACTAAGCTAAAACCTAATCCAACTCAGAAATTCCAAGTACTAACCCAACCCTCCAGCACGAATATACTCAGATTCAACTGAAAAAGGATACCTCAATTAATATGAAAACCCAATCCAATATCACAGATTTTTAACCACAGCTCAAACCAAAACACAAGATCAAATTCACAACCAAACCGAATTTGAAATCAATCCAAATTATAAACAAATAAAAAATAAAAAATTAAAATCACAATTCAAAACTCAAATGAATATCAAATACAAATTACCTAAGTGGTCTATACCGAATCGTCATTGAGACGTTATCCCCACCGCCTTCACGATGGCCGCCACCTCAGTAGCCAACACCGCCATATCCTCCGCGGCTGTAACCTCCGTTACCGTCGCCACCACTGCCGCTTGCACGAGATTGGGCCTCATATACGATGATGTTACAGCCGTCGAGGTTCTAGCAGTTTATGCCTTCGATCGCGTCACTTATGGCCTTCTCGTTGTTGAAAGTGACGGCCGAAGCCCCTGGACCTCTCTGTCTCACGGTCGTTGATGATCTTCGATTCGATTATCTCACTGAACAGAGAAAATGCCTCTGCAACGCATCATTGTCGATCGAGGAAAGAGTCAACCTCATGGATCAGAACCCGAGTCCACCTCCTGAGTTGTAAAGCAACCTTGCCTGTGACTAAGATGCGAGAGATTGAGGTATGAGATCTAGAAATAGCTGCAAGATCTGTGAGAAAACAAGTGAGAGATCTAGAAAGCAAAGAAAATTAGAGCTGCGGCTCCGACAGTGAGGTTAGTTAAATCGGCCACTCGTCGATTTCTCACAAACCAACTTCGAGATTTTGAAGGAGCAATCGTCGATTATCTTAATTGAGCCTTGGAGCTGGGTTTATTTTGGGCAAAAGGGCAAAACAATAATTCAACATTGCAATTAAATTTAAAAAATCGACAGCTATCGATTTTTGGGTTTATTTTGGGTGTGTTTCTATACTTTAAATGGTATAGGGTATATTTATAGTTTCATGTCTAGGAATGGGTATTTCACTAATTTTGTATTATTTTTCTCCTTAAATGAGATGACACGATAATATCAAGGAGATTTGGCGTAAATCGGATCCTTGATTTAGGGAGATATTCCTATCTTAAATCAGGATAATTGGCTAATTAAATAGGATTTAATTAGCACAATTATTTGACCTAAAGAATATTCATTTTTTGACAGGACCCGACCCAAACTTCACTTTGGAATCCGAATGAACCCTGTGCGTGTCCGACATCTGGCGGGTGCTGGGCACAAATGACCTAATTGCCCTTCTATTCAAAATTCAATTTATTTCGAGTTTGGTTTCTACCGAAAATTTGGCAGAATCTCCCCTAGAAATTGAACATTTCCCAAAATTTCCACCAGTCAACAAACATTTATATATCCCAAACATTCAGCATGTATTAAAGTATACCCAAGCAAATCAAACATCATATCATTCTACCCCTAGGGCTCAGTAATTCAAGTAAATCATTCTATCAACTGGAACTTATTCTAACTTTCAGAACATCCATAGTGTATTAGCAATCTCAAGGACTCTCCAACTCGTGGATGCACCTTGTAGCTTCAAGCTGCCTACGTACCCTAACTGAGGGACACGTAGTTCTTCTATTTCATCTCAACTTCCTACTTCAAGCTTCCTGGCATTACTCACTTGACAATATGGTCAATTGAAGAAATAAAAGCATTTATATCAGGTAATCATGCTTGGAAAGCCATAACCATCAATTTCTCGTGGCACCAATGGTGACACGTCCTGACCTGTAATCCTCGCCGACTCAGGAGACATCCGTCAACCTAATCCGCAATCCTCGCTCCCACGGTCTGGATATATCTAAGACTCGTGAGGCAAAATATGCTAGAAAAACTTAAGCTATTTGATACTATATAAAATAATGGAAGATAAAGATAAATCAACATAATAAAATAAAATAAAATAAAATAAGTTAAAGATTTATAAGCTTCGAACACCCTTGTATCGAACTCAAGTAAAGTTCATAAATGAATATATATATATATATATGTATTTATATATATATATATATCAATAACTTGATTAGAATCTATATATATATATATATATCCATCTATAGCTTGTAAAACAAAGGTGACGCTTAAGAAAATAATGGTAACTATATAAAATCCTCAATTTAGTTTAAAAGCATCTCATAACTTAAATTCTCTCCACCTAGGCGTACCCCTATTTCTGATCCGTTAATTCCTTTAATACCGTCAATTCCATATATGCTGTCAATTCCACATATCCGTCAATTCCAATAAAAATCAGTTAATTCCAATGTTAGTTTGTCAATTCCATCCTCACAGGTCTCGAAACCATAAGGTTAACCGAGCCGCTTTCCTCACAGGTCTCAAAGATAACACTTCAATTTGAGCCGCAATCTTCGCACCACATGATTCAGGCGTCCCCGAAACTCGTGGGCATTATCATAAATAAAAATTGTCTCAAGGCAACCGGGGGGTACTCCTTAGGTGGGTTTAAAAACCATATTCTAAAACTTATCTCAAAGGTCCTCTTGTTTCACAAACCTTGCTTATATTCTCTCCTCAATTTTCCAGAAATCAATTCTCAATGGTACATAATCTCGAATTATCAAAAATACCCTTTAGGTTTACCATCACATACTATAATACACCTCCAAATACAAAATAACATAAATAGAAGTATATAATTTAGCAATCCATATGTATACAATCATATCTACTCACTCCATAGTTATATAATTTCATAATAAGTGATATGGTAATATAATCCATGAAATTAATGCCATAATTAAATCAATGAGCACTCGTACGTACAAGAACTTCCTAAAAGCTCACACACAAACAATAAAACTCATCAACGTTATTTTATCCGAAACCCTATCCCTGGGTTCCTAGAAGTACGTGCACCAACTTTAAAGTCATTTCTATCCTCACAGTAGCTCTTCCCAAGGTTTAGAGCGGTCTAAAGGTGCCTCGTCCACAACCTCAAAATTCCAATCCGAAAGTCCCCATCTGTTCCAATATGTCTAGGACACATGTCCGGAGAGTTTGGTCTCGATTGGACGGTCGGACTAATCACGATCACACGATCGGACAGTCGGACTAATCACGATCGCACGATCGGACAGTCGGACTAATCACGATCGCACGATCGGACAGTCGGACTAATCACGATCGCACGATCGGACAATTACTATAAACCTAGCCCTAGGGTTGACGTTCCTGGAGTATCCGGGACTCCGTTTTACAATCCTCGAATCCTACACGATCCTAAAATTATCTAGATCGACATATAAGAAATTGACTATGATCCAACAGCTCAAACACAACGAACCCGGAAATCGCACAATATGCGAGATCCGTTCGGGGTTTAAACGTTGTCCGAATTGAGATCTGCGAATTTCTACATGCTCGTGACAGAATAAGGATAATTTTAGAACCTAATTTCGGACCACCACTCTGCCACACACCGCCACACGGCAGTGCTTGGGTGGCTTGATAAATTTCTGGCATCTGGAAAAACTCTAAACTGTCAGCCCAAACTCCTACCCTAGGTAAAAAAATCCTATTTGGAACCACTTTTGTTCTTGGACCTACCCCAAAAAGTGGACGGAAGTGGCCTGAATCGAAGGCCGAAAACAGGCAGATTTTCCATCGCTTAGTTACCATAAAAAAAACACAGAAAGTTCTCCTATCCAACACAACCAGCAGCTAGAACATCTCGAGAGGTTGAGAAAGCATACCTGGATCGCAAAATTTGGCCTTCGGAAACACCCGAACGAGCTTCCAAAAAATCTGTCAAAAACTGTCCAAAACAGCCTGGATTTCATCACTTTTCGGCCAGAACCGGTGCTTCCAACGGCTGAGGTTGGTCGGGATGGGAAGAGGAAGGTGGCCCGGTTCTTTTGGGACAGGTACCACCCAAAACGGAGGCATGTGGTGGCGGTGGTGGAGGAGAGAAGTTGCTGGCCAAAGGTAAAACCCCCAGAAATTCTCGTTGTGTCGCTAGGAGGAAGAAGAGAAATAGGAGGCCCGGGTGGGGACTGTAGCATTACTGTAGCAGTAACAAATTCTAAAATTCCCATCACGCCCTTATGTTTCTTAACCTTTTCTCATTCGTTACAACTTGGAATTGGGCGTGCCACATGTCTACGAACTCAGTATCGTCGAGCTCAGTACAATGGTAACACCCAAATTCGCAAATTCCTTGCCAGTCAACAAATCAACTTTAAGCCTAATAAAATACTTTAGGGGTATAATTATCTTTTCATAGAATAAATTAATAATTAAAAATAAATTCAGGATCGGGTTGTTACATTTTTTCACTTGTCAGTTTCTGATTAGTTGTCAAAATTCATGTTCTAACAGGGTGTTTGGCTAGTTTAATCTTTTCTCCATGTTTTGGGTGATTTACGAAGATTATTGCCGACTAATGATGATGCTTTATTAATTGTCTCATGAGGATGGGCTGACATTATCATCAAACAATTAATTTTTGCAATATATTTGTGTTTGGTGACTTTAATTGGATTGGATTATGAGGTAGAATTAGATTACATTGGGCTGGATTGGATTTGAAATGATAACAGTAGTCTAATGATGTTTTTGGCATGCAATGGACTTGTATGCTCAAGGGTTTAAAAGCATTTACCCCTGCACTAGGAGAAACACTTGTGTGAAATGGGGATAGCACTATTTTGCTATCCCAGCCAATCATGGCGTACCATGCGAGATAACTTTTTCACGTGAAATTTTGTGATTGGTTGGTGATAGCAAATCAGTGTTATTCCCGTTTCATACGAAATTTTCTGATGCACTAGGGGTCCTAGGCTTGATTCCCCGTGATTAAAATGATGCATTTGGTACTACACATAATTAAAGAATTTAATTAATTGAAATGTGTTGTTATATGGGCTTAAATATTGTATTAGACATAATCCTACTATACTTAATCTTAGAAGGATTAGACATAATCCGATCCAGGTTGTTTTCAGGCCATCAAACCTTTGATAACGATTATGAATCCTACCGAACTACATAATTTAAACCAACAATATTGATTATAATTTGGTAGAATTGTGGGCGCATGTTATGAGAATTGTTGATCAATGCATAATTGTATATAATTTTGTACCCTTCTAGCTTAGAATTTCATTATGTTTTTTTTTTTAAATTTGTGCTTTTAATCTCTTTTGTATTTGTTTCAGCATATTAAGCTTTAAGACTCATTTAATGTATTTTGGAGTCAAGTTAGCTCAAAACTATGTCTACAGATCAGTCAATTTCACGGATTGGACTATATGTGCTCAGTAAGAACTAGCTAATGAGCCTTACACCATTAGAAAGATGTGGGAGTGTAGCTTCTATAACATTTTACGGTTCATGATTCCGAGTCTTCTAGAAGAAGTTATAAAAGTTTTGGCAGCTTAAGGTGAATTTTGGAAGCATCTACGCTACTGTGCCAAAAAAGCTATTTGAAGGCCTTTCCAATTTTTCCTTAAGTTGGGCTACATATGGTTGGAAAGATACGATAAAGAGCTTCAAGATCAATATTTTTCCAGAATTTTTGGAATGGAGGAACAAGCCCAAAACGAGCCTACAAGCATACTGCAATGCATTGTCATGCATGACCTATGCATGAGCTAATTGTTTTTTATGGGGAAGTTAGGTAAAGTTGGTGAAGTGAGTATTGTAGGTAGAAGCGATACTCAATTCATATTTTTCCTTTCCTTATACCTATAAATAGTGAGGTTCTCCAAGCTTACAAACACACCCTAAGAGGGGAGCTCTCAAACATCTCTCTAGAGCTCTTATCCCTTCTCTCCCTCAAATTCTCTTAGTTTTTTTCTTTTTAGTTCTCAATTGTTGCAACAAAACCCTTTGGCTAAATTTTCCTTAATTTTTTTCTTAATTGTACTTTGTTTTTCATTATCATGTAATTTCTTATTTTAAGTTTTAAAGTTTGATTAGTTTCCAAGTTTAAATTACGGTTCTTGTTCTTGTTGATTACGCTTATAAGTTAATATACTTGTTTGAATGATTGATCATCATCAAAAGTTGTATGTTAGCTATCTTGGTTGGAATTAGGAATAGATACCATATGCCTTAATTCGAATTGAACTATGAATAGGAAAAGTATGTATGGACATTCAATCGACAACAAGGATAAGATACATATTTGGTTATTTAAAACATTCTTTTATGCTTAATGGATTTCTAATTCTTAATTTAGGTTCGATAACAAATAATCTAATTAAGGAATTAGGAATACAAGGTTAGGACCAGACACTATAGCTTAATCATACTTTAGCTAGAATCAATCTGTAAATCTGAATTGAACTTGTTAACTGATTTGCTTAAGTTAGTTATTTTCTTTCTTTCTTGTTTTTGTTATTTTCTTTCTTGTTTTCTATTTTGTACAGGGAATCGAATTGAAAAATCTATCATCAATCCTCGTGGGATCGACCTCACACTTACATATGCTATACTATCTAACGGCTCGTGTGATTACATGTATCACAATTTGAGGATGCAACTGAATCAATTTTAACGCAACTAAATTGGACACAAAAATTATTTTTTGTTTAATTGAAGCCATAGAGGAGGAATGTGGACTCAAAATAGGACTGGACTTCAATTGCATGATTTTGCTCTAAATAATATTTTCATTGAATTGTGTCATCACATGACTATTTTCTGCGTATCAGTAATTTCTTATTGAATGTTGATGAACCACCTGGCATTAAAATCAAATAAATTAAATACTAACAGTCATGGGAAGAGATGAATAAATAAATTGCCGTCTGTCCCATCTAACAGCACACCAACACTGGAGTAAAAGAGACACATTGATTCAAAGTACATGGTAAGTTCCATATAAATCCAAATGAAATTTGGAATTTTCTTACCAAATCTTCATACTTGGTAAGCTAAAATTTGTAGAAGTCTCATTCAAATATTACCGTCTATAAAAAAACAAAAAACAAAGCCCAAGTGCCCCAAGGTCCAAGGCATCTTTTTGATAAATAAATGTTGTATATTATATATTCAACGCGGCGACTATAATGAGGGGTAAGTTATAAGGGGTTCACTTTATAGTCATTGGATCAATCCAAGGGCTGGGGAGAATTGAGATAAAGTTGTGCAATCGGGTAGGTGAGGAACCCAAACCCGAATTTAATATCCAGCAATGAAGTTGGTCCCAACAAAAAAAAAAAGAGAGGCAAGTTCGAAGTTTGAACAGAAAAAACTCATTGATCTCAAACTCATAGCTGAGAGAAACCGCTAAGCTCTGAGAAACGGTTGAAGGCAACGGGCAACGACGGTTGAAGGCAACGGGCAACGACGGTTGAACGCAACTCCACTATCTAAACCGTGAAAAAGTATTTATTTTGAGTGGAAGGAGCAAAGGCGTGGATTCTGAAACAGTAAAAAGACGAAGCAGTGGAAGGGGAAGGAGAGAAGCCGTATTCGTTGGAAGTGATAGGTTCCATTTGTGGAGCAAAGCCGCACAAAGACCCAACACAGACACCTTGCGATTGTTCAATAACCAGCATTTGGTGAGTAATTTATGGAATTTGAGTTTAGGGTTAGAGTAACCGTTTTCCCCAATTTGTACCATGAATGTTGTTAGATTTGGCATCTCTTCTTTGTGCTTCACTTGCATGTTAATTTTTGCTTGGGTATATGTTAAAAAACGAATGAATATAAAGTCAATAACATGTCAATAACATGTCAATAATGATATGAATAAGGTAATGGTGTTGAATTGGAGGAGGCCCTCAAAACCTTCCACATTTGAAGCAGTGCAGAGTGCAGATTATCTCTCTGGAGCTAGAATATATATAATTTTTGAAATAAATATTATTTCCGTTGTTACTAAATTTGCCTGTTAAAAATGAGAACAGATAATAATAAACTCATGAATAAAAGTGCAAAGCATTTGAAAAAAGGTTGATCTATGACGATTATGGCTGACTGAAGAAAAAGCTAGAAAGAAAGAAGGATGTGGCAATGGCTTAGCGAGCAGATAGCAGAGCAGATGCTTTGCTTTGCTTCCTTCCACCATCTTTCTCATTTATTTATTTATTTATTTTGTGTTGTGTATGAAATGACAATAATTGTCATGTGTGTGAAGTGCAGAACTTGCCTAGATTGCACTCACACTCACTCATGCATCAACCATTGATTGGAGTTTGGATCCATAAATAAAACACATGCTAGTGCTTGTAATTCACAGAATCATTGCATTAACAGGTATTTGCACAAAATATGTCATATTGCTTTGATGATGTTAAAGCCTGTGATCAGTAATCCCTATGCGCATGTACTTTGTAAAATTTGTAATGTGCTGGTTGACTAGTTGTGTAAATACCAATGTGATTGTGCAAATACGTGGTAGTATATGTGTTCACGTTATTTCATCTTGTATTTCAGGAAATGGGATCCAACGTTGAGCTGGTATGGCAGAGTCGAGGCATATTCCTCACGGGTGAACAACTGCTCACATGCAAATTCAGCCCTAGCTGTAATTCGAGCGAAGTTGAGTGCCGAACAATTAGAACAATTCAAGACATCATGCTTTGGCCATCTTCTGAATATAGATAAGATTCAGTTTAGCGGGCAGATTGTGCATGGGGTTGTGTTGCGAGAGAAGCGGGGCAGGTGTGAAAGACTTGGATGGACTGAGTTTCTTAATAGGGTGCGACGTTGCTCGTTCACTCGTCAGATTTCTATTTGATCTCGTGGCTTCGTTTTGGTGAAGTTCAAGTTTCCAGTGGAGAAAGTGATGAAATTAGACTTCAGAAAAGATATTTTATAGACGAAGGAATTACATGTAATGCTTTAGAAGAAGCATTTGTGAGGTGCACAGAGGAAGATGACGTCTACAAGCTAGCTCTTGTTTACTTTGCTGAGTTAGTGGTTTTGGGAAGGGACAAACATTTGAACATCAATCTAAATTACCTGACCCTTGTAGAGGACTTGGATGCGTTCAACAGGTTTCCATGGGGTTCGGTGTCGTTTGACAAAACCCAAGACAGTCTGTTTTCTGCACCAACAAAGTATGTGAAAAGCTTTAAAAATGAAGAGGGAAGAGGGAAGGGGAAATGTAAGGTAACCGGAACAAGCCGGAGAAATGAGAAGGGCAAGAAGGATAACCATGGTGAAGTGCAAAGGGGTGGCTGGAGTTTTAAAGGTTTCACGTATGCTTTCCAGGTACATGGTAATAATGTTCATGTCGTTATGTTTTGTTGACTTTAAAACTTAAATAATAACTTGTGTCCTGTGAATTGTGTAGATTTGGGTATATGAATTAATTCCTAGAATGGTGGACCTGAATTACTGCAAGGTTGTTGATCCGACAGCTCTCCCGCGTATTTTGCGATGGAGAACTACTACGTCGTTCCCGAGATGAGAAAGTTGAACAATTATTTTTTCCAAAGCAAAGAGGTTTGGTTTGCAGCCCTTGGAACTATTTATAAGATTCAATGAAATTATGAAGTAGAATGATTGCATATGACTCTTGTCTGTTTTCTGAAACAATCATTATGGCGCTATGTCCAAGTGAAGAGGAAATGAGACAACCATATTGGAGTTGGCCACAGGGTCGCCCTGCTGTTGTCTCGGCAGAGTCAATTCCTTCTTCATGTGCTGACCTTGATGAGTTGAACAAGGCGGTAAGCTTGTTGAGGTCCGAGTTGTTTCAAGTAAAGCGGGAAAAGGACGTCCTTGAGTTAAAGGTCATACGGATGGAAAAAATTTTGGGCCACTGTTTAGGTCCTCATTTTGAGCAGGAAGTGAGAAGGGACATAGCTTTACTGAAAGAGAGGACGAATCGTTGTGTCGTGTCACATCTATTTAAGGGATATGAGGAAGTGGATGGCATGCAATGGGATGAAGGGCCAAGTAATAGAAATGAAGGAGAGGAAAATGAAGAGGAGGACATTGAAGGGGGTGAAGGGCCAAATAACAGAAATGAGGGAGAGGACAAGGAAGAGGAGGGGATTGAAAGGGGTGAAGGGGCAAGTAAGACAAATGAGGGAGAGGAAAAGGAAGAGGAGGGGATTGAAGGGGGTGAAGTGCCAAGTAAGAGAAATGAGGGAGAGGAAAAGGAAGAGAAGGGGATTGAAGGAGGTGAAGTGCAAAGAAAACCAAGGGAGGTAGAGGAGGCTCAAAGGAAAAGAAGTGAGGGAGAGCAAGTGAAAATAAAAAGCAGCAAAGGAGAGGAAGCGCAAAGAAAGAGCATTGAGGGAGAGGAAGAACTGCAAAGAAAAAGCAGTGAGGGAGAGGATCCAAAAAAAAAGGAAGGGCAAGGAAGTGAAAAGACAGAGAAGTGAGGAAAAGGAAGTGCAAAGAAACCAATGTGAGGAAGAGGATGATGAAGTTATGTTGGTTGGCGATGACATTGGCGAGAGCACGGAGGGGACAAAGGTTGAGGTTACTGTCGGGGAAATGGATTTGGATCAACCTACAGCTGTGTTATCTCAGTTGAACGTTTGGTTGAATGATGAAGGTGAAGGTGTGGAACGAGGGGTCCAATTACGGAAGAGGAAGAGGATTATTCCTATGTGGAAGATCGTTGAAGCTAGTGAAGTGGTTAAAAAAAATTTGCCAAAGACAACCGGACTTCGGACGTTAGACCCAATGAAGGCGATTCCG
Organism: Prunus mume; assembly: GCF_029339155.1. Lineage (NCBI taxonomy): Eukaryota > Viridiplantae > Streptophyta > Magnoliopsida > Rosales > Rosaceae > Prunus > Prunus mume. The sequence continues at coordinate 21,635,682 of NC_142703.1, read as the reverse complement.
CATGATGATATGGTGAAATTGCTGAAACTTTGTTCGGAATGGCGCCATAACCCAAAGTAAGTCCTTTGTTTTTTGAGATAGAAGGCATGAGTGTATATATTTTTTAATTGTTGTGTTCTAAAACTTTTTTATATTCATAGTTTGGTGATGCAATTTGGCAACGTGGAAGCTGAGATTGAATTCTTCGCTTCCCTCGTCAAAGCCTGACGGTTGGCTGAAAGGAGATGTAAGTTTAATTGATTATGCATTTGTTTGAATGTGCATAGATTATGAGATTGACAAGGAAAACATGTGCAGCACATTGATTTGGGCTTGTATCTCATCCGGAAGCGACAACAACAGTTGGAGGAAGTAGAAATATCGGATTGGACAACGACCGATGTATTTTTTATGGTATGTGATGCAGGATGCATAGGACCTAAATTGTTTAGTTTCCTAATTGATTTGTTAGTTTCCTATATTCTTTAGTTTTCCAAATCCTAGTAGGATTTCTAAGTTAGTTTTCCAAATCCTATTAGGATTTCTAAGTTTCCTATTTTATTAGGAATAGGATTTCTGTTTTACCTGGGGATTTTAATTCTATTCTCTCTAGGTTTTAGTTTGCTATAAATACCCCTATGTAGTTCTTTACAATTCAGATTTGAATATTGATTAAACATTCCTTTAAACTCTCTGATTTCTGCCTGCCTTCTACCTTTTCTTCCCTTCAGCTTTTCTTATCTGTTATGTCTTATTGCTCTAAGTGTTTAAACTAACACACCCAGGGCTGTGCTACATCAGTATGGCATAGGCCTTGACCAAGTGCAGTTAATAATTACAAATTATCCATACTTGCTTTGTGGAGTTGTTTAACCATTGATTGTTTTCTATTTCACAGAATCACATCCATACTTGCTTTGCGGATAATAAAAGGAAAAAAGAGCAAGTTGGGTGGAAAATTAGAACCAGTTTAGTGAACGTTGTAAATGGCAAGGTTCCGGCTTGTGGATTGGAATGGCAGAACACGTATAAGGTGTATGTACCTTGTATGTTGCAAAAATATAAGCATTGGGTGGCTCTAGAGATTGATCTGATTCAGTGTGAAATCAAAGTCTACGATTCAATGGTTTCACTCATTCCAGATCAGAGCTTAAAGGAAGAACTCGGCCCCCTGTCAATTACGATTCCAAATCTTCTGCACACCCTCGACTTTTATGAAGAAGGTGTTTACGCGAACGAGTGCACCCGAGATTGGTGGTGTCCATGGCCAATACATCGTGTGGATGTTCCACAACAGGCTAATCAGTGAGCACAACTTTTTATTTAATTTTATTACTTTAATTTGTCAATTATGTTAGAATGTCATTAGTTGAATTGATCGAGTTCTTGTTTTGCTTCAGAGGCGATTGTGGTATGTTCGTGTTGAAGTACATTGAGCTGTTGAGTGCTGAGATTTCCTTAGCTACTTGCACCTCGCAGAACATGCCATTTTTTCGGTTGAAGTTGGCTGCAGAAATTGCACGGGGAGATGCTTACATGCCATGATATCGGTTGAACTTGGTTTAGGCACATGATGATGAAATAGGTTTTGGGAATGTCAAATTTCAAAGTCATGTAAATACACAATAGAGACCCATGGGTCCTTTTCGAATTCCACCTCTGCTCCTGAATTCTTCTTCGTCTTTCTCAATCTTAGTGTATTTGTGTACAGAAATTTAGATTTAAGTTACTGGACAATAACAATTAGAACCAAAATAGTGGCAAATATTATAGCGGATGCATGCTTTCATTTTGATTAGTGTGATATTACGCTATGTTTATTCTCATATTGTGCGAAATGTATATGGAGCTGGTTGCAGAGCATAGAAAAATGAAGACTCTGAAATGGAGATGCTTGAGGTTGGAGAGGAGAAAAGTAACTGGATCTGTAAATCTATTGCACGTGGGTTATCTAAATGGATAGGCAGATGCGTTTTTGAAGTTAGACACATGCCATTCCCATACATAGAATGTGCATATGGAGTGTAAAGTTTTTTTTGATGTAATGAAACAAACATCGGTGTAATATTGGCCTAACTCCTTGACGACATTTACCTAACCTCAACCAAACTGCATTGAATTGGGATTTGAAGACTGCATATGTGAATTTGGATTTGAAGAATGCATATTCACATAGGGACTGATGGCTTTTTAAGTGTATTACATCATTGCAAAGTGATATGTCATCATTTATCCAAGCCACCATTCCAAATATCAGATCCCAATCTTTAAGCCGTTCAACATGCCTTGACTTAATCGCAATGGGTTGCATCTTAATAAGGTAATTCTGTAAGGGGAATAGGCTGCTATGGCCTCGCCTCCAATATTTTATTCAACCATGCCCTCCTTATAGAAACACATGAAAAAATGTCCCCAGGTGCAATGCTCTAAAAACTCCCTATTGGTTCCGCACTGCCCCTCGGGTTTGAATCCCTCTCTCCTTTATAATCGGTTAATAAATTGGTTGATTTTCTTTATTTTATTGGTTTTGGGCAGCTGAGTAACATAACAGTAATGTATATTGGTGCGTCTATATTGCATGTCCATGGGTCTATATTGCTTGTCTATTGCGTGCATATCTTTACATTTATTGCGTCAGTATTGGCCCTGTATTGTCATTTTATCGCCTTCGTATGACTTTATTTTTGTAAAGTATGTTGAAATATAATCCGCACTGATTTCTCGATTCACTGATTTCTCGATTCGCATGATTTGTTACATTCACCTGATTTCTCTGATTTGTTCTGTTCTGCCTGATTTCTTAGAGCAGAAGTAATTTTCTATTTTCTGTTCTGTCTAGTTTAAATGATGTAATGAGAACCATTAGATCATAGTCTAGGTGGATTCTCTAGCTTAGATTTGGTCTGACACGTGTAAGCACCTAATAGGGTGACAGTTGTAATTCTGCTTGAAGAGAATCACATTTCTCTCTCTATCAGACACACTATGTAAGCGGCAAATTGTAAGAATTCAATAGAACAGTGCCTTCCTCATTTTCTCTTCAAGCTCTCTAGCTAAATTCTCCAGAAAATACTTCTCTTCCTAATCTGAAAATACATATACTAATGGCGAATTCTAACAAAGTAAGTCTAGGAAAGTTTTTACTGGGTTTCTGACAAGTAAATGCTTTTGTTTCAAACAATAATTTAAACTCAATGCTAATCCACCTATTTCAATAATGAAAATTACAAATTGGGTTTGAAAAGTCATTGGTGGTGCGTGCAACATGTGTTTTTGGGGAGAACTTTTACAATCCTTGAAACCGTGCACTTAATTGGTCATTAAAAGAACAAATAATATGACAATTGATACAACTAATAAAACTAATACCAAGTCCTTAATGGACTTCAGCATATTAAGCACTGTAGCATCATACGTGTCACTTGCTGATCTGCTTCACGGAGGTTACATCAACCCATTCGAATCCATTGCAACTGGTGGCTCCCTAATTGCAGGCATCATATATGCAAAATAATTCTGTCAGAGTTAGACCTAGGATTTTTTTTTCACCCACATACATATTCTGGAAATGAGAACTTACATAGGAGGTTAGACACTTCCAAAATGGCTTCCCTCGATTTTTATCTGATTTTGAAACCCGAAGCACCATTGCAGCTCCACAATACTGACACCTCTTTGTTTGAGCGGGAGATGAAGACGAAGACATGTTGAATCTTATCACTTGTACCTCTTCTCACTCAGATCTTCTCACTAAAACCTCTTCGGACTCATACCTTCTCAGTTATACCCCTTCACTCATAAGTCATAACCCTAAACTTCTCACTCAGCTCTCTCTCATCTCTGCCCAAATCGAATTATATCCTTCTTTTCTGTGTGTGGGTGGGTTGGTCACGATCCGACACTGTACCGTCAGAATTGTGACACATTTTACTCCGATAAGCGTTTATATACTATTTCACTACCAATTAATCTTACAATTGAGGGGACACTGCTTTAAATATATTATTTTCTTTATATTTCATTAAGGCAACTAGTTGGATAAGAATCCGTCATTTAATAGGGGTAGTGTGGTGTGGGAAAATGAAAAAGTATCTGATGGGACCTTCTGTCACTAGTCAGTAATCCATCACATTTGTATCAATGAATTTAATGGCGGGAAAAGCCTAACAATGGCTATGGAAATAGGTTAGTAATTGACTTTTGGACGGTCTGATTCCCTTTGCATTTTGATGACGTTTTCCCTTCGCCTGTCTTATGTTTTGGGTGTTGAGTTCAGTTTCTTTAAAAAGGGTCAACTTGGTAAAACCCCAAGGAAACACCTTTTCAGAACAGTGCAACCAGAGGCTAAAACAAACCCAAAACCCCGTATATTCTCATTTCTCCCCTCTTGCAGTCCTCAAATCGTTCCATTCCAAAAATATTTCAATGAATTCCAAACATTACACTACAGTCGGAGGAAAGAGAAGGAAGCATCTCCATCTGGATGTGCCTCAAGCCTTCATCCCGGAATTAGCTTGGTTTAAAGTGATGTTATACGTGGCAACCAACTCCTCGGAAGATCTCTTTCGTATGGCATGTGTGTGCCCATTGTTCAATACGTTGGCAAACACTCCACAAGTGTGGAACACAATTTCAATGGAAAAGTACCAAGACCATCCTAACTGGTACTATGCCGCAACGCAAGTCCGGCATTTCGTGGACCAATGCAGGGCTTGCCGAACCCCGAGGCGATATTTAGAGAAGCGTTCGACATGTTTTTCGGCAGGTAATGTGGAAGCATTGTGCGGGATGCGCGTTGCAGCCACGGCAGGCCATATGGAAGCGTCATATATAGTTGGACTACTTGGCATGTCCGGAATTGGTCAGTCAAAAGAGGATGCATTAGAATTCTTGTGTTCTTTGAATCAACGTAACAACATTGATATGAAAGGAACCAGGGATGCTTTGAGACGACGATTAAGCGGAATTTTCTCTGTTGGAAGACATATCGTAGATATGTTTCACTATCGGAAGATTAAGTTCAATCAGTGCAGCGCTTGTAACAACAACGACTGGTGTTTTGTTATTCCAGGCTGGCCTAGTGAAGAAAAGATCAATCCTGCCTTCTGGACTTGTTGCAATCGATGCAAATGGCACCGTGAGAGTGTTTTTTGGTTCAAGGTGATGCGTGTCTATGTTGTGCCAGGGAATCCATACCCTTATAATTAGTTGGAGTATGTTTCTACGGTTTTTATGCGTGTCTATGTTCTACAAATGTTGTTTTCTATTTCATGTTTTAATCTATTTTGTCTGGTGTTTGTGCTGTCCTAGCCCGTTTTATATATAAATGTATAATATTTGCTATATAGTGGAATTATTACTGACATAATTGACGGCTAAGAATGACATTTTACTGACACAGATATTTTGCACAACTGCAATCTTAATATTTGGTAAACGAAAACGCATGCATGAAGTGAGTATGTGTCTTTTCACCGGTTATTGGGAATGACATTTTCCCACTTAGCATATCCCAAATGATTGGGTTACACGTTTCTTAAGCAAAACTTGAACAGTGAAAGACTTTGAATAATTATTTCCTGATGTTGTAGAATGGATGGCTTGTATATTTCCATTTTATGTTTGAAAACATCCCTTAAACCTAATAAAGGAAAAACATTAACAAATTGAAGAAGAGAGAAACTGATTAGCACCAGAAATGGTCTATTCACACGGAAAATAAAAATAAAAATAAAAATTTGGAGTAAATATAATTAACAAATGTACAAGCTAACAAGTAATATAACAATAATAATAAAAATAATTTTGGATAAATAATAATAAAATACTAATGTAGCGTAACCATGAAACAGGGAATTCAGGAGGAAGATGAAGTCTCAATGAGGTCGTAGCAATTTTCGGAACATTATTGTGATTTTTGTGTATTTAGTTATGAATTTTCTAAGAAAAAGTCATAAAATAATAATTTAGGGTAAAAGGTAAGGATGTGGCCATGTTGACTGACGACACTTGTCAAGGGGTGAAAGGTGAGGGTGAGATCGCGTTGTCCATTTGGCAATTATTTTGGCTTTTTAGTGCAAAAATCTTTGAAAAAATGCAATAAATAGTAGAAAAATCCTAAAAATGCCCCGAAAAATACTCCGGCCTCCGTGTCACGTTATAAAACGAGGGAAACCCATAGATCATCCATTTCACAATTAAAAATTCAAAAATGATTGACATAACTCACTTTCCTCTTAACCCTAACTATATATGTTGTTCACTTTAACTTCAATAACCTACTTCAACAAGCATCTCCCGTTAATGTTCGGAATTGTTTTTTAAAATGCGTAACCACTAATCGGGGAATTCAGCAAGGGAGATGGAGTGTCAATGAGGTCGTAGCAATTTTCGGATCATTATTGTGATTTTTGTGTATTTAGTTATGAATTTTCTAAGAAAAAGTCATAAAATAATAATTTATGGTAAAAGGTAAGGATGTGGCCATGTTGATTGACGCACACTTGTCAACGGGTGAAAGGTGAGGGGTGAGATCGCGCCAGGTGTCCATTTGGCAATTATTTTGGCTTTTTTAGTGCAAAAATCTTTGAAAAAATGCAATAAATAGTAGAAAAATCCTAAAAATGCCCCAAAAATACTCCGGCCCCGTGTCACGTTATAAAACGAGGGGAACCCATAGATCATCCATTTCGCAATTAAAAATTCAAAAATGATTGACATAACTCACTTTCCTCTTAACCCTAACTATATATGTTGTTCACTTTAACTTCAATAACCTACTTCAACAAGCATCTCCCGTTAATGTTCGGAATCATTTTTTAAAATGCGTAACCACTAATCGGGGAATTCAGCAAGGGAGATGGAGTGTCAATGAGGTCGTAGCAATTTTCGGATCATTATTGTGATTTTTGTGTATTTAGTTATGAATTTTCTAAGAAAAAGTCATAAAATAATAATTTAGGGTAAAAGGTAAGGATGTGGCCATGTTGTGACGCACACTTGTCAAGGGGTGAAAGGTGAGGGGCTGAGATCGCGCCAGGTGTCCATTTGGCAATTATTTTGGCTTTTTTAGTGCAAAAATCTTTGAAAAAATGCAATAAATAGTAGAAAAATCCTAAAAATGCCCCGAAAAATACTCCGGCCTCCGTGTCACGTTATAAAACGAGGGGAACCCATAGATCATCCATTTCGCAATTAAAAATTCAAAAATGATTTACATAACTCACTTTCCTCTTAACCCTAACTATATATGTTGTTCACTTTAACTTCAATAACCTACTTCAACAAGCATCTCCCGTTAATGTTCGGAATTGTTTTTTAAAATGCGTAACCACTAATCGGGGAATTCAGCAAGGGAGATGGAGTGTCAATGAGGTCGTAGCAATTTTCGGATCATTATTGTGATTTTTGTGTATTTAGTTATGAATTTTCTAAGAAAAAGTCATAAAATAATAATTTAGGGTAAAAGGTAAGGATGTGGCCATGTTGACTGACGCACACTTGTCAAGGGGTGAAAGGTGAGGGGCTGAGATCGCGCCAGGTGTCCATTTGGCAATTATTTTGGCTTTTTAGTGCAAAAATCTTTGAAAAAATGCAATAAATAGTAGAAAAATCCTAAAAATGCCCCGAAAAATACTCCGGCTTCCGTGTCACGTTATGAAACGAGGGGAACCCATAGATCATCCATTTCGCAATTAAAAATTCAAAAGTGATTGACATAACTCACTTTCCTCTTAACTCTAACTATATATGTTGTTCACTTTAACTTCAATAACCTACTTCAACAAGCATCTCCCGTTAATGTTCGGAATTGTTTTTTAAAATGTGTAACCACTAATCGGGGAATTCAGCAAGGGAGATGGAGTGTCAATGAGGTCGTAGCAATTTTCGGATCATTATTGTGATTTTTGTGTATTTAGTTATGAATTTTCTAAGAAAAAGTCATAAAATAATAATTTAGGGTAAAAGGTAAGGATGTGGCCATGTTGACTGACGCACACTTGTCAAGGTGAAAGGTGAGGGTGAGATCGCGCCAGTGTCCATTTGGCAATTATTTTGGCTTTTTTAGTGCAAAAATCTTTGAAAAAATGCAATAAATAGTAGAAAAATCCTAAAATACCCGAAAAATACTCCGGCCTCCGTGTCACGTTATAAAACGAGGGGAACCCATAGATCATCCATTTCGCAATTAAAAATTCAAAAATGATTTACATAACTCACTTTCCTCTTAACCCTAACTATATATGTTGTTCACTTTAACAAGTATATTTCCTTAATATTCGTTATATAATTTGTACTAATACAAGAATTAGTTTCCTTTCATATATAAGGATGTAAAATTATCTGTTTTGGTTATAATAATGTACATATATAATAAATGCACCACTACTTAGAAGCCATAATTGGAACTGCGCATGCGCCTAGAGCTTTGAGGACGTCAGAGATAGTCAATAAGTTGTCCATATGCACCTGCACCTAGAGTTTTCAACACGTCGGCGGTATTCAATAAGTTGTCCTTCTGTCGCCGCATTGGGAATCAGTAATATATTTTCTATCATGTCCAATCGCATAAACATATAATATAAAGAAATAAAGCAATAGTAGGAGATGAACCAGTACAAAAAACAATATATAACTGGTACAAAATAATGCCATAACTTGTCACAAAACCAGTCACACATGCTTTTCCATAAACATATAATACATAAAGGCAACATTGCATATGATGCAACCATGTCCAAATCTGATACGTGATCACAAAAAAATGGACATGGCAGCAACATATGACTGAAGTAGATGCGCACTTTGCATCGTGTTATCGTAATTAAAGACATGAAAATATGAAGGTTGAAATATTCTATAATAGTAAGCATCAAAATAGGTTTGAAGCAGAGCTTAACGAAAATTCCAGTTCCTCTGATTTGCCTCTACTCAAACACGATAACCAAAATGGTTACTTCCCTTGCTGAGTATATTTGTTAACATCGGAAACGGTAATAGATGACCAATCAAACCCGGATACGACGAGTTTTGCATAGGATCGGAAGTAGTCGAATCCAGCTTGCATCACACGCTTCTTTGACTCCTTTGCATTAGATGAGTTCTTGTATTTTTGAACAGCTACACTCCGAAGTCGTTTGTGTCTACGCTTCATGCGCTGCAACTTCGCCCTATCCAGATTGGCCTGCCTTTTGTCATCTTCAATTTGGCCTTCAACAAATTCCAAACGTACCCTTGCCCTTTGGATTTCATCACCAAGTTGAAGATGCATCTCCTTCCAGAAAGCAAGAACTCTTTCAGACTCAAAACTTCCAACAAAATGGTCATTCTGTCTAGGAAAGTGACATTGCTTGTCTGGTGACTCACTTGCGTTTCGAAGGCGGTCTTTGTTTGGAGGGGTGTTTATTACGCTCACATCAAACTTGGTTAGTAAATCCATTCAATGGGGAGAGAGTTTCTGTGGAGGAGAGAGTGTCAGTAGATGGAGACAGATTCGGTGGAGGAGTGAGTTTTTGTGGAGGGAGAATTTTTATGAAGGGGGTGATAGTAATACCAATAAAAAAGGGTTCCCGCCAAAAAAAACATTTGGTTGACAATGTATAAATGAAAAAAGGTCTCATACAATCTAAGTTTAATCCTAACTAGTTTGTTTAGTTTGGTTGGGTTCACTAACTAGATGTCACTTCCATTGAGTTTCTTTCAACCACTAACAGTGGTGTAAGGAGAGTGTGAGGTTGACATGCTTGAAAAGCAAAACCTGACACCTCTTTTTTTAAAATTGAAATAAAGTAGATATGTTGACTAACGCAAGCTTTGGTATGTTGGTCTATAAAGCTATGTTCCATTTCTCAAACGAAATTGCATCTGCAATCCTCATCCTCCAAAACAAATAGGATTATTCAAGTATGTCAACCTCTTCAGGCGCCAACAACACAATCGAAGATGAAAAATTGGAGTCGCAGGTTCCGTTTCCACGTTGTACTCGCCGACCCCTTCCATTTTCAACATCATTTGGGAGTGAGGGGGACTCCGATGATCCATTAGAGGCAATAGATGCAGTCAGTACCAAGCTGGATTATAATTCTAGACTGATCAATTCATGGTACGAGAAATGTGTTGAAGACGAGGCCATTTTGGCTGATCTTAACATTAGAGTGAACAAAGCGTTCTCCCAAAAGAACAAGTACTTGAAGCTGAGTCATAAAAGGAAGCTGAAAGCTGAGGAGTTGGATGCAGTAATGAATGATGAAATTAAAGGTTGTTTGATGAACCATATGCGATGCGAAGAGCACCACAGTGAACTGGAGTTGGCATTCAACGAAGGATTCGAAAAATTCCGAGCATTCGCGGCAACTACTCATACAAGTTATAATTGGGACTATGTGTCCCCTGATGCTGTGAGAGAGATACTAGACGATGGTGGTGACATGAATGAGCGTAAGCACGTCAAAGCTGCTCGGAAGAAGCGACCGATACGACTAAGTGATTGCGGCTACAGCTGTTCATTGGTTGGGGGTGATCGTGGTATTGCACAAATTAGAACTATATTCCCTTAATGTCATTATCTAATATAAAATAATACAAATATCAGTTTCATTTGCTTCATATATAATTATTGGGACTATGTCTTGCAAGTCATCATGTGTTCCTTCTGTCTACCATTATATTTTGCAACTATGGAAATATTATTCAATAAGCAGTCAATATCACAGCACGTTGGTAATCAGTAAAGCCCCATTATCATGACACGTGAGTCATAAGTAAAATGCCATGTGCTATACATTGTGTAGTGAATGGTTTATGGTTTATGTATATATAATAAAATTCCAAATATTGCTGAATATGTATTTTGTCTAAATCACTGGGGACATGAGTGACCATAAGCATGCGAGACCTGCTAAGAAGAAGCTGACCAATACGACCTAGTGATTGTGGCTACCGTTGTTCAGTTTATTGGGGAGATCGTGGTATTGCTAAGAGGGAGCACATAAAATGCTTTGCAATCAAATTTCCTTTTGTGTGTGGAATTATGAGTAGTTCAAATGTTAGTGTACCCTTTCATATTACCCAACCATTCGAAATGTGATTAGCTGCAATGTACTTTTTTACACGTTGCTTTCTAATCTTTCTGTTCCAACAAAGTGCTTCAAGTATCCTTCAGCTACGAATGTTTGCAAAATCGTGCACCTAATAACCAGTCCAGCTCAGATCTTAATCACCAGTAAAACACTAGAACATAACATTCGCAAAAAGTGGGTGCTGCTACAAATGATGCGTCTGCTGGAAATCATTACGTAATGGAAACAATAGCTGGCTGTGGAAATGCTGCATTAGCCTGTCATATAATCAATAAATCTCTATTCAAACATAATTCACCATAAACTACCCATTTTACAAGGTAAAAGTCATTGCTTCTTCACATAAATCAAAATTTGATGCTTTATCTAATGTCTATGAAAATTTCTAAATAGGGAGAAGACGTAAAATTAACATGTGTCCAAATTTCATGCAAGAATGAAACCAAGCAAATTTTCATTTCAATTATCAATGGACATAGTCAGAGCTCATCGGTGGACATGAACAAAAAAATAATAATAATAAAACTGCATCTAGAAAACTTCACCTGATCATTAGTCTTCATAATAACCGGGCTTCGTATAATAGAAACCTAAATCATTGAGTTGGTCCGTGCATCCTTGTAAAATTCGTCAAATAATGGGTCACTAAGATCTATTGGAGTTGATTCGTCATTGTTCGACGGTGATGTCCTGCATAAACATCAAACAGAAGCACATAAGAACTTTACCTATTCAAATTTTAGGTCTTATTATAAATAGTGTTAACATCTTACGGTGTGTTCAAATTTCTTGGGCATTGTCTTCTATCATGACCAATGTGTCCACACTCCCGACAGTGTCTAATCCCTCGCTTCATTGCCTTTTCCTTTGCTCCCGTTACTCGTTTCGACCCTCCATTGCACCTTACTCTCTTAGGGTCTTTCATATATTGTGTTTGAGAGCTGGACCCTCCAACTTCGTTATTACTTGGTCCATCCTTCAACAACTTCAACTTCACCTGCAAACTTTTTAGAGTCTCTGACAGTAGCTCACATCCTTCTTCACACATTAATGCATCCTCAACCACATCTGAAGCAAGTCGGGACATTGTACTCCGCTTTATTAAAAGACCAGGATCTGCAGAGTCTTTAATTTCGTTGCCATTTGCATCTGACACCAATCCAAATTTCGCAGTTTTCTTCCACCTCTTCAAAATGTATTTATCGGGCATATATTCAATCTGGTCCCTTCTGAACAATGCTAGGATGTGCTTGCAAATAATTCCAACAAATTCAAATCTTTTGCAGCTACACGATGCGTGGTCAGAATCTTTGACATATACGACTTCTGCCACTCTTGTTTCCCAATTTTTCCTTTCGCTCACATTAAAGACAACTTTAGAAGCATCCTCTGTTTTCAGCTCTAGGAAACATGCTGTACTTTGTATTAGTTCTTGCTCAAACTTTTGAAACATTGTCCTTGTGTACAAGGTAGCCATTTGTTTGTTCATTGGCATCGGTAGAATACATTGAGCCACTTCAAATGCATCTACGTGATCAGCAACTAACTCTTTTTGACGTTGATGAGAAAGTGCCCTCTCAAATCTTATTATGAAATCCATCAACGAATTTTTCCTTAATATGTATTGCTTGAAGAAACCATGAGAACATTCAGCTCTTTGGCTGCTTGACATTCCAGCAGCAAAAAAGTGTCGTGCGTAGGCTGGAACCCAAGATTCCCTTAAATCAAACATTGAACTTAGCCATGGATGGTCAGTCAAACCAGCCTTTGTAACCACAATATTCCATTTTGCATCAAACTCATCCTTATTGTCAGTATCCCATATGGCTTTCTGGAATTCACCCCAATACTCCTTATAAGCAGAATGTGGTAACTTAACAGAGAACTTTGATGTGATGTGCCATATGCAAAGTCGATGAAATGTAGTCGGGACGGCTATTGAAATCGCTCTGCTCATTGCCGCATCTTGATCTGTGATGATCGTTTTAGGTTCGCCACCGCAAGGCTTTCTTAAACTCCTCAAACATCCAAATAAACGACTCAGTCGTTTCCTTGCTCAAAAATGCGCATGCTAGGACAATATTTTGACCATGGTTATTAACTCCCAACATTGGTGCAAATGTCAAGTCGTATCTATTCGTGTTGAATGTGGTATCGAATACAACAACATCTCCATAAAACCCGTACGCCCGTCTAGAAGTTGCATCTGCCCAAAAACATCGACTAAACCTGTTATCGCCATCTCCCTCAATCTTGAAATAAAAAGCCTCATTTTTTTTCTGTTCAGCCATAAAATACTCGGTCACTAGTTCAACATCGTGGTTCCTCAGCTTCCCATTCACACTACATTCAAGATTATACATATCCTTTTTGATAAAACCGATTTTATCCATTCCTCCGGATTGTACCTCGAAAATACTTACCTTCTGATTAATGGGAATATTAACCGAACCCAACTATTTTGTAAGTACTTTTGTAGAATCTGAAATACGACGGTGTGATCTCAGTAAATGCATTCTTCCTGAGGGTGTCATCTTATGATTGTGTCCCTCTGCAAAAAGAGAGATGGTATACTTCTTGCTCCCATGTGTCTTCACAACCACAATCTTAGCTTTGCAATTGCATCTACTTATTCCCCGCTGTCTTTTTCTCTCCCGAGTTTCATCATTCCGGTATACACCTTGTTTGCAACATACAAATTCTTTTCTCAGAATCTCTTTCTTATTTTTCCCCCAAAAGCTGGAATGAAGTCGAATACCAAAGCCAGCCAAGAATGCATATCTATTATAGAAATTATAAACGAGGTCAAGCGAGTCGAACTTCATCCCAACTGCTGGTGTTTCCTCATTTCTTACTTCAGGAATGTAAACCCTCCCATTAGCTGTTACAGAGTCATCACTCTCTGAGCCCCCAGACATTTTATCCACGTATATTATTGATCTACTTCTATATTACTGCATAGCAAATGTTAATTCATTAATCAATCATTACTGCATCACAACTTATCAATGCATTCCACTTACACAAAACATTGCCCAAATTGACACAATACACGCATAGCCTAGCTTGTTGGATTCTGATTACACAAAACACAAGCAAAATTTAATAATAGTTACGTCATCTCTTGTGAAATAATCTGGAAAAAATAACATTAGAACCAACATGTTCAACTAAGAACTCAAATGTAATTCAAACCAGCAATTACAGAACTTCACCCAATATCCTCTCCAAATGCTTACTTCTAATGCCATTAAGCCTAAGTTTAGGATCTTTTACCTACATTTCATAAATTTCCAATCCCCCTCCAAACAAAAATAATCAACTAAGTATATTGAATATTCATAAGGAAATGACGCATTATTGATAGCAGAGCAAATGACGCATTATTGATGCCACAAATGACAAATTTCTCACCCTCACAAAAAACAAATCAAACCCAACAAAATCAATCCAGCAAGAGTGAACTTACCTCTCAAAGTCAATCGGGAGTTCCGAACTCAGTCAGCTTCAAAGAATATGGTGGACATTAGAGAGGATTCTTTCGTAGTGGAGACTCCATCTCTACCAAAATCCAGGAACAACTGCAGCAGCACGAAAAAGAGATATGCTACTTTGCTTTCATCTGGAATCTCTTCTGCTGAACGAAAAAGAGAAGGGGTTTTCACTTCAATCATAGAATCAAAACAGGGCAATAGCTAGGTAAAAGCCATTAATCATCATACCGAGGATACCATAGATCGCAGGCCTCCCAAGGAGCTGATGACAATGGAGCGATTATAGAGTTTGGGAGCTTTGGATCTTTCTAATTGTGGATTTGCATTACATTAAAAAAGAGAGGATTGTGTTCTTGAGTTTTTCACAGAGAGGGAAAAATCTTCAGCTGAAGTTGGGTTTCCAAACGGGTCAGATTTCAACCCGGTTCTACATGCACCCTCTTTTAAAAACTCACCGTTGGATGAAATCCAACGGCTCTTCCATACCCCTCAAAAAAACCCCTTATAACTTTCCACTCACTATAGAAGCACTCTATATTCAATGCCCAATTGGTTTCTACTTGGCCCAACTTTCAATTACCTTGTGTGGGCTAACTTCCAATTACCTAGTATGACCCAAATTCCAAGTACCAAATGTATTTTAAAAGTATGGCCGAGCGGCAATACTATTTTTTAATGAAATTAAAAATAAACCCCCCAGTATAGCCGCCCGGCTATACGTTTGAAACGTATTATGTTAATTTTAGTAAAAACAAAAGGTCAAAAAATACAGTATAGCCGCACGGCTATAAAAGTACCAATTTGTTTGTACAAATAAATTCTAAGTAGAATATTCATGGATGATCATCTCTTCTATCTCGATCTCCTTCTTCCACGAACCCTGCAAAATAAATGCCATCAACGGAGAACACCCAGGAGATGTTGGTCAAATGCCCTCTTATGCCTATGTCAGTAAATGGTCTCAAGGAGATGCTATTTAATTAAAAGGATGAAGTTTTCTTCTATGTGAAAGGAGGAGGCGCGTGCGTTGGGAAGTGGGATGAGAGCGCGGAGCCGTGAGAAAGGAATAGAGAAAGAGAGTAGCGTGTGCTTTGCTATTTTTTTTGGAATTACCTCATGTGCGGTGAGATGCCATCTTTATATAGAGCCTTCATCTTAGGTAGGGTTTGTGGAGAATAATTCCCTATTGATATGAATTATTCTTTTCCTTAAGTGAGATGACACGATAATATCAAGGAGATTTGGTGGAAATCGAATCTTTGATTTAGGGAGATATTCCTATCTTAAATAAGGATAATTGGCTAATTAAATAGGATTTAATTAGCACAATTATTTGACCTAAAGAATTCCTTTTTCCACGTTTTAGTTTTTGATTGGTTGTCAAAATTCATCTTCCCACAACGTGTTTGACTAGTTTAATCTTTTGTCCATGTTTTGGGTGATTTACGAAGATTATTGCTGACTAATGATGATGCTTTATTAATTGTCTCATGAGGATGGGCTGACATTATCATTGAACAATTAATTTTTGCAATATATTTGTGTTTGGGGACTTTAATTGGATTGGATTATGATATTGAATTAGATTACATTAGGCTGAATTGGATTTGAAATGATAACAGTAATCTAATGATGTTTTTGGCACTCAGGGGACTTGTATGCTCAAGTGCTTAAGAGCATTTACCTTTGCACTAGGAGAAACACTTGTATGAAACGGGGATAACACTATTTTGCTATCTCCGACAAATCATGGCATTCCACACGTGATAACTTTTTCACGTGACAGTTTGTGATTGGTTGGGGAAAGCAAAACAATGCTATCCTCATTTCATACAAGTTTTTCTGCTACACTAAGGGTTCTAGGTTTGATTCCCCATGATTAAAATGATGTGTTTAGTACTACACATAATTAAAGAATTTAATTAATTGAAATGTGCTGTTATATGGGTTTAAATATTGTATTAGACATAATTCTACTATACTTAATCCTAGAAAGATTAGACATAATCCAATCCAGATTGTTTTCAGGCCATCAAATCTTTGACGACGATTATGAATCCTACCTAATTACATAATTTAACCCAACAATATTCATTAATATTATAATTTGGTAGAATTGTGGGCGCATGTTATGAGAATTGTTTTTTTGTTTAATTGAAGCCATAGTGGAGGAATGTGGACTCAAAATAGGACCGAGCTGGGCTTCAATTGCTTGATTTTTTCTCTAAATAATATTTTCATTGAATTGTGTCAACACGTGACTATTTTCTGCATTATTAGTCATTTCTTATTGAATGTTGATGAACCACCTGGCATTCAAATTAAATAAATTAAATACTAAGAGTCATGGGAAGAGATGAATAAATAAATTGCCGTCTGTCCCCATCTAACAGCACACCAACACTGGAGTAAAAGAGACACATTGATTCAAAGTACATGGTAAATTCCATATAAATCCAAATGAAATTTGGAATTTTCTTACCAAATCTTCATACTTGGTAAGCTAAAATTTGTAGAAGTCTCATTCAAATATTACCGTCTATAAAAAAACAAAAAACAAAAATCTATATCCGGCATCTAGATCTGATGAGGAGACTCAAGTGTCATGGAAGGTTCTATTTAATTAAACTATTTATTTCCAATGTTAAAAGAACAAGTAGATGTTATTTTTGGTCCGTTATTCTTGATCATGATTTTCCTACACGATGTTGGTACCTCCGATTCTATAGTCCGTAACCACAGGATCTAATCCTCTTATTTATATACCTCACTCTATTTTGACTCGATAAATATAAATTGTGCATTTCATAAAGTGTGCGTGATTCTCTCTCGATCAATTCAACTTGATGTTGTATTTGGTCACAGGTGAAAATTTATCAATATTCGATCAGCAACTTAATTGCGTGATCTTGACTAGGAGTTCATACATTCTCTTAGTGAAGATCATATGAAGTCTGCTCCAAAGAAAGGACTTTTGTTCAGAGAAGAGTTATTCACCAAGACGGATAATATAGTGTGTAAACTAAAAGGATTCCAAGGAGCGATTAGAGAAATTTATAATGAACCCCATTTCTAGAAATATAGGCTTATATGTGGAAAGCCCTGGGGATTATCAAGCATAAATAATCATTAATTGTTGGAGCATAGTCCAACTGCAAGAAAACGCCAATAAAAATGCAGGACGAAGATGACATGATTATTGACAGAAAAAACAAAAGACGAAAAAAAAAAGAAAAAGAAAAAAGATGCTGCAGCTCTTTCATTATAGTTGAAGTGTCGTTGAAGCAAAATGCTTAGGCTCGTATGTGATCAAAGGTATACTTCATGTAGATCTTGCCACTTCGTTGAAGTTGTATATATTCCTTATAGTTCATTGCAAGGTATTTAGGAGCTTCACCTTCTTTTTCCATTAACTCTGGAGCTGGGGCAATAATTGTATCCACAGATGGTCCATGTGGTATGGCGATAGAGATTCGTGTAGCTTTGTTGTTCAAGGTGGCCCGATGCATCACACTCTTGTATTTGCCGTTAGTAAGAATCTGTTGAAAACCATGAATTGAATCAAACTTGAATCGTCAAACATGCGATTGATGCATATGACCCAAGTTTCCAAATGCAGAAAGCAATCTTACAGAGAAAAAGAATAGGCAACCAAGTTGAGCTAAGAGAATCTACCCATTTCCCTCTTTCCTTGGAGCATGAAAATGCTGATGTGGCAAGGCAAATGAGGTTAGCCTACTCTTTTGCTTCTTCTTGAAGTTGTTTAATGTGAGATAAATAAAAATAAAAATAAAAATAAAATTACCTGCATCTGGTCAGCAAGGTTAACAAAGAAACCGTTGGTAGGGCCATCGACAGTGAGCCATTTCCCGTTGTGCTCAACTTGGAGGCCATTCATCTCATTCTGGATGAGGAGAGTGATTAGGCCATGATCAGTGTGATGAGGTATACCAATTGCATGTTCTGGCTGAGGGCATGGTGGGTAGTAGTTGGCGGCCAGCATTTGCAAGCCACGATCCATGTTCATTGCGTCGTATATGTAGTTTGGCTCCAATCCCAGGCTTTCTGAGATTGCTCTTGTTATCTCCAATGCAACCTCTCGGCTTCTCTTGCTGAACTCCCTTGATATCTCACTGAAGCAACTCGGTTTGTAGAGGGAGTAGAACTCTGGATGTACTCTCACCTTGAAGAAGTCCCTCCACAGGAGGACTTTATCCGTGGCCGGATTAAAGCTGGTACCATACTCGAACATCTCTAGCACATCGTTACCCGATTTAAACTCCTGCTTCTCCTTGTCAGGAAGAGTGAAAAATCCATGACAAGCGTCAATCATCGCCTTCATGAGGCTCTCTGGCACTCCATGGTTAATGGCCTGGAATTAAAATTGCATCGCAATGGTTAATAAATTGTCAATCAATTATTAAATTTGTAATATAACTGCTGTAGATATAATATATGTAGATCAAAATTACTATGAAGAAGCCCCATTCTTGACAAATTTTTATGAGGTCGTGAATGATTTTTGACCGTTGATCAGGAGACCCCGAGGTGAGAAGAGACATATCAACAATGGGAATTGCGAATTCAGGATCGTTTGGATCTGCTTCTTCTTTGGGGTTTATGTTGAAGGCATATGTGGAAGGAACTGAGTTGAGGGCAGGGGATTCAGCAAGTGATTTGATGCTTGTTACTTTCAATGTGTCCATGGTTTGTGCAACAGCAAGTGGAGCCTTCGCTTAAAACTTAACTCAGAAGATGATGATGAGTATACGTACTATTACAAGATGTAAATTGGGAAGGACACGAAAGTGTGTTGAGTGGTTGTAAATTAAAGAAGTGGTTCCTATTTATAGCTACTTCGAGGAGGCAGGTATCTCAACTTTAACACGATGTAAAATATCTTTTAAAAGTGTCGGCCATAATTAAAAGCCTTCTAGAACATCCACGATGTCAAATACACGCACGAGAAAACGTGGATTTGATTTTTAAGCTCGATTTATATTTAGGTGTAACAAGTTAACGACTATTTTTATTTTCATATTTTAGATTGTTTAAACATCTACTTTTCACCAAAAGACCAAGTCAAAATACCTTGATCAACCAAGCATTGAAGAAGCAAAGCATCCGGACATGATGCAGATCGATGACAACCCCAACTGGCAAGATCTCATTATTGACTACTTGGTGAACGAAAATTTTCTATGAGAGAAGTCCCGAAGCCAGAAAAATCAAGCAGAAAGCTCAAGGGGTCGTGGATCATATTTTGGTCCTCAACTCGCATGCATAAAATACCCGCGAGCTCTAGAAGTGCTCTGCAAAATCCACGATGGAGAATGTGGAAATAACATTGGGGAAGGTCACTCGCCCAAAAGGCTCTCAGCATAAGCTACTTCTGACCTAACATCATCTACTGGTTTGGCTGTCCATAGTCCCTGTTTATTGAAAGGAAAAATCTTGGCTCCTTAAAATCTCCTCCTCACAACAAATAGAGTTTTGGCACTTGTCAAATTCCTTGAACTTTATTTCTTTTAAATTCCTATAACTTTTTGTTTTAGTTTGATCCAATCGTATATCTTTGGATGCTATGCCACTTTGTAAGCGGTTACGTCATTTACTTATTTGAAATGAGGATTACTCGTGAATTGGGAAAATCGAAAATATGTATGGGATTATGGGAATAGGTATGAGATCAACTACCCCAATTAATATAATTTCAGTTTTTTCATAAATTGTGGATTACATATTGTAAATTGAGGCCCACATATTTTTTGATTTCGTAAGTGTTAGTAAACGGAAAAGAAGTCAGAATTTGAAATATTTGCAATACATATTTTAGATAAAGTAAACATGTCATTATTCTCTCTCGAATCACGTTTATGATAGAGATTCCGTATTCCATATGCATTCCATCAGTTGATTCACAAATCAAAGTTCTATGCAAAAGTAAACTCGTCTGTCCAAATCCAAACTTTATTCCAATGTGAAACCATAAATGTTGTGAAAATCAATGGTTTGACAACAAACTAAGAAGGCGAAAAGAAATATTTGGAAAGAGCTAGTCATAATAGATACAGTACTTTAACCATACTATTTGTAGTCGGCAACTACATTTAGTTCTGACGAATAATTATCTATTTGATGATTAGTCAAAAAATTAATAATATCAGTGGTTCTAGCTTTCGTGGTAGAACAAGTACTCTCGCGATGTGTCGTTATATTTATTCTTGTTGATGTTGCTCGTAATAATAATAAGAAGAAAGTAAAAAATCAAAATCAAAATTGTTCAACATTAATTTCATATTGGAGAAATATTCGACTAATTTTTCGTTGGTCATACATAAAATTAAGAAACTGGGAATTGATTTGGGGTAGTGAGGTTAAAGTATGGACGAGATTGGCTTATGACGGAACTTGTGTTTTGTAAAAAGAGTTGTATTTTATTTTCCAATACCTTCCAGGAATAATCTATAGAGTCTGGTAGAGTCCTTTTTTTTATGAGAAATTAAAGAATACTATTCGATTACGGCCACATATGTTGATATCTTCTTCTAAATGACCCCAAAAATGATAAATTTAAAAAGAAGAAACAGAAGCCTTTTGTCCCAATGGTAGTAAGATATAGGGCTCGTTAATGGGCCGGGCTAGCCCGCCTAAATTTAACGGGCTTGGCGGGCGGGCCGGACTTTAAAGAGGAGAGAGAAAATATCGGGCGGGCGGGCCGGGCCGGATTTTTTAGAAAATTAAACCAAGCCCGACCCATAGGTCGGCTGAGAAAGCCCATTGGGCCGGGCTGGGCTAAGCCCAACGGGCCGGGCCGAAACGGGCCTACTTCATTCGAAAAAAATCATAAACTTAATCATAAGGGCATTTTAGTCTAAATTTGAGATTAAACTCACTTAATTCCAATATTTTCACATCAAACCAAATTCATAAAATACTCAATAAAGTCACACAACTTAATAAGATTTTCCACAAAAATAATAAAACAAAGTATTATTTTTGAGGTTATTACATAATTAGACCATAATACGTTTTAAGAAATAATTTAAAAAAATAATAAGTATCAAAAAGATATTTTTTTTAAAGGATGGTATAAATAAATATGTAAATGTTTGGTGATGTGTTCAAGAAAAACATGATTATATTTGGTGGTAGTAGTACGATCATGTTTCGTGATATGATTATGTTTAGTGATATGATATATTGTTCATCTTATTTATATATATATATATAATTGTTGTATTAATAATTGACACAAATTAATGTGCTAATTATCCAATTATAAACTAGGAATGAGTAAAGAAAAGTAAATGAAATGAAACAAATTATATATGTGATTTAAGTGATATAATCCTAATCCTAAACTCTTATTTATACATAATTATATATCTATGCGGGCCTAACGGGCCGGGTTTTTGTGGGTGGGCCGGGCCGGGCTTTCTTGGGCTTAATCGGGCCGGGCCTATGGGCCGGGCCAGACACCCAAGCCTGGCCCAAGGCGGGCCATCTCAAAGCCCATAACGGGCCGGGCCGAGCTTTTTCCAATGGGCCGGGCGGGCCCCCATCGGCCCATGAGCCCGCGGGCCAAATGATGAGGCCTAGTAAGATATCTGTCCCATTGATATCTTCTTCATGATAGTAGAAGATATTTGGCTTCTAATAGAGTTCTAAATGCAAATTATAGAAAATTACAAGAAACCGATGTGAAACTAATGGTGAAGTAAGCTTAGGGGTTTTACTTTCATATCCTTGGTTCTTCAAGAGAGAGTCACAAAAGCAAGTCTTTGTTAAGTTTTCAAATAGACAGACCAATAGCCCACTACTAGCAGCATCGATATTCTCCCAAACTTAACCGATACCACTTAAAGATTCCAAGATTTGAGTGGTAGTAGTAGTGGATCCCATTCAATATATATTATCTTTATTTCTTATGTACGACTGCCACATAATGGGCCACACATGCAACCAAATTCAAGGTGGAGTCAATTATTCAAGCCTAACTCGTTAACACCACTTATTGAGTAAGGGATAAGGGTAAATATTCAAGTACGTCATGTGAACACCACATATTGGGTTCAGGATTAAGATCTCTTGTGATAGGACCCTACGCTTTTTGTTCGCACGAGACATCAAAAAGGAAGAAGAAAAATGAAGACTAATGACAATTTTCGAGTACCCAAAATAAATTGTGGTTTACCTAACCCTGAAAATGTGTATTTTGGAAGTAGCACAAAACCGTCATTTGTGACCGCAACAAAATTAGTCAAAAAATGGTTCTGCATTTCTTATATTATTTCAACGCTACTGCCCCCATTAAAGGCCAGTCCTGTACCCAGCTGATCTATCATACACATAAAATGCATTGCAGAAGCAACAAGGAATTCATGATATGGCAAAATGAAAGTCACTTTTGCAATTAGTGTGATTACGTCAACTTCCTAGTCACAATCCGAATAATATGATACGAGACCATTGAAAACTTGTCGAATCTCAAAGTAAGTGTGCTGTCTTCAGTATTATCATGATAAGGCATATATTTAGGTCTTTAAAATTATTATGGCAAAGTTTGAATGGGGTCACTAATTTTGCATTATGTTTGTTTACAAGTTTTATATATACTAGCCCTTTGGCACATGCTCACGCATATGCCAATTGATTTTCTTTTTTTTTTTCTTTTTTTTTTAGAATTAAGAAAATATAATATGGGTAGTTTTTTTTTTTTTTTTGGTCTGAAATATAATATGGTAGTTATGTTCCATAAAAATAGGACTTATTATCCGATTTTGTTTTTAGAATTCTGGCGTGAAGTTTCTGCATCTGAGAAAAGGTCTGACAACAAACAATTTATATATAAAATTAGAACAAATTAAATCTTTCTTGAGATGCACCGTGCACGTGTGGGCCTACTGCTTACATTAAACAAAGTTAATGTAATAACATGCACGTGTGAGATGCACGTCAAGTTTCTGCTTCTGACGAAAGGGCTGGCGTCAAGTTGCTGAAATGAAGAAAATAACGTACATGTAAAGTTACATTTCATTTCCCTTATGATGCTTCTGAGACACCTTCTATCTATGTTCAAGACTGCAATGACTCAAGGCCACCTGCTCTAAGACATGTATAATTGGAACATTCTCATGCATATTGTTGTTAAGAAAACCAGATACTTCTTCAAAAACCATTAACCATATACCATGAACAATTATTACAGTGTCTACAGAACAATTCAAATCCAAGAAGGAAAAAAAAAAATTCAAATATTTTAGGAAATTTAATAATATTTAGTAGACCAAATAAACTATATTGTGGAACTTCTTCTCATAAAGCTAGTAATGAATGAGTCAAATTTGCATGCTCTAATGGATTGAAATGTGTCAATTTCAATGAGCCTAATGGATTGGAATGTGCGGGGTCTGAGAAACCCTTACACATTCTATGCTTTAAGACACTTTCCTAGAGTTCAAGATCCCAGTTCGGTGCAAAGACTCTAAATAATTTTTTGATGATCATTTTGCCTGAGGTGATTTCTAGTGTTCAAAATGCATTTATTCCTGTTCAGTCCATTACTGATAATCTCTTACTTTTGAGCTCATGCATTCCATCAACAAAAAAAGACGAATAAAGGAGCCAAAGGTTATTGTGAAGGGGATGCAAGATTGGAGCGAAATGCCCCTCCATATTAAAGTAATTTGACAAAAAATTAAGAATTGTTCTTAAAGGCTCTCAGCATAGGCTACTTCTGACCTAACATCATCTGCTGGTTTGGCTGTCCACAGTCCCTAGTTATTGAAAGGAAAAATCTTGGCTCCTTAAAATCTCCTCCTCACAACAAATAGAGTTTTGGCACTTGTCAAATTCCTTGAACTTTATTTCTTTTAAATTCCTATAACTTTTTGTTTGATCCAATCGTATATCTTTGGATGCTATGCCACTTTGTAAGCGGTTACGTCATTTACTTATTTGGAATGAGGATACTCGTGAATTGGGAAAATAAAAAATATGTATGGGATCATGGGAATAGGTATGAAATTAGGGATGACAATGGGTCGGGTAGGGGCCGAGTATGACAATATCATCCCCGTCCCCGCTCTCCATCCCCGCCCGGTCCCCGAACCCATTCCCATTTAATAAGTTTCGGGAATCCCGTCCCGTTCCGTCGGAGGATTATCCCCATACCCGCCTCGAATCCCCAATTTCTTTTTTGCAGAAATTTTTTTTTTATCATACATTTTAACATTAAGTTTCATATTAATTTATCATTCAACACATCCAAATTAACTATAAAGTTCAACTCAACTATTCAAAATCACTTCAATATGAAATTCCAAAGAAGATTAGAAAGAATTAGGAGAGAGAGGTTAACTTAGGGTTAAACATAAACATTATAATTATTTATTTAAATATAAACATGTATATTTTCGAGTCGGGTTTGGGGATGGGGACACCAATACCATCCCCCCAAAACACCCGTCGAGGATTTTTCAAGTCCGAGATCTTCGTTCCCGATACCCATTTTGCCCAAAATCTCCCCCCGTTATGGTCAGGGACCCGATGGGAACCTGCCCCCACAGGGATTTTTGCCCCTCAATCATAGATTTTTCATAAATTGTGTATTACATATTGTAAATTGAGGCCCGCATATTTTTTTGGTTTCGTAAGTGTTAGTAAACGGATAGGAAGTCAAAATTTGAAATATTTATAATACATATTTAGATAAAGTAAACATGTCATTATTCTCTTACGGATCACGTCTATAGTAGAGATTCCGTGTACTCCACACGCATTCCATCAGTTGATTCACAAATCAAAGTTCTTCTATGCAAAAGTAAACTCATCTGTCAAAACCAAACTCTATTCCAACGTGAAACCATTAATGTTTTGAAAAACAATGGTTTGACAACAAACTAATTAGAAGCCGAAAATAAACATTTGGAAAGAGCTAGTCATAATAAATACAATACTTTAACCATTTTTAGTTGGCAACCACATTAGCTCTGACGAATAATTATCCATTTGATGATTAGTCAAAAAATTAATAATATCAGTGGTTCTAGCTTTCGTGGTAGGACAAGTACTCTGGCGATGTGTCGTTATATTTATTCTTGTTGATGTCGCTCATAATAATAATAAGAAGAAAATAAAAAATCAAAATCAAAATTGTTCAACATTAATTTCATATTGGAGAAATATTCGATTAATTTTTCGTTGATCATACATAAAATTAAGAAACTGGGATTTGATTTGGGGTAGTGAGGTTAAAGTGTGGACGAGATTGGCTTATGACAGGAACTTGTGTTTTGTTAAAAGAGTTGTATTTTATTTTCCAATACCTTCCAGGAATAATATATACAGTCTTGTTGACTCCTTTTTTATGAGAAATTAAAGAATATTATTGGATTACGGCCACATCTGTTGATATCTTCTTCTAAATGACTCCAAAAATGATAAATTTAAAAAGAAGAAACAGAAGCCTTTGTCCCAATGGTAGTAGAAGATATCTGTCCCATTGATATCTTCTTCATGATAGTAGAAGATATTTGGCTTCTAATAGAGTTCTAAATGCAAATTATAGAAATTTACAAGAACCCGATGTGAAACTGGTGGTGAAGTAAGCTTAGGGGTTTTACTTTCATATATCCTTGGTTCTTCAAGAGAGAGCCTCAAAAGCGAGTCTGTGTTAAGTTTTCAAGTAGACAGACCAACAGCCTACTACTAGCAATACCGATATTCTCCCAAACTTAACCACTTACAGATTCCAAGATCTAAGTGGTAGTAGTAGTAGATCCCATTCAATTTATATTATCTTTATTTCTTATGTACGATTGCCACATAATGGGCCACACATGCAGCCAAATTCACAGTGGAGTCAATCATTTAAGCCTAACTCGTTAACACCACGTATTGAGTAAGGAGTAAGAGTAAATATTCAAGTACATCATGCGAACATCACATATTGGGTTAATGATTAAGATCTCTTGTGATAGGACCCTACACTCTTAGTTCGCAAGAGACATCAAAAAAGGAAGAAGAAAAATGAAGACTAATGGCGACTTTCGAGTACCCAAAATAAAATGTGGTTTGCCTAACCCTGAAAATGTGTATTTTGGAAGTACCACAAAACTGTCATTTGTGATTGCAACAAAATTAGTCAAAAAATGGTTCTGCATTTCTTATATTATTTCAACGTTATTCCCCCCATTAAAGGCCATTCATGTCCCGTGCACATAAAATGCATTGCAGAAGCAACAAGGACTTGGACTTGCTGCATAAAGAAAACATGGCTCCTAGGCCCATCCTTGAAATCAGCCTAGGCTTGGCGAGAGATGTGCTCAATCTCCACAATCGCTATGAAGATCTCAAGCCTTCTTTTAAAGCGTCTGAATTCTGCAAAGCTACTCATGAAGCTAACCTGGTTGACTACCGTAAATGTATGCGAATTGGATATGATGGTTGCTGATTACAAGGAGACCAAGACTGCTGCTAATAAACTGGAAAAGTACATTGAAGAACTTCAGAAGAAGCTGGCTAGCTTGAGGGGCAAGCAGAATTGGCTTGGGCTGGTGAGTAGTAAGACCAAGACGACCTTCCTTGTGCAGAATATGGTGTCAACTTCTGTGCCAGCATTGGAGATTGCGAAGCCTCAATCCACCAGGGGGTGCTCCTCCAAAAAGAGCTTTTGATCAAGAAGACCAGTTTGCAAGAAACCCTTAGGAAATTAGGGTTTTAAATTTGATTTATGAAATTGTAATAAACTTAGTCATAGAATGACTATTTCTAATAAAAGTTATTTATTTTTGTGGAATTTTTTATTTCTCTTGACAAAAAGAAAACAGAAATAATTTAAAAACGTACTTAACAAATTACAACAAAAGTAAATTTTGAATAGAACTCTAAACAATAGTTTCATTTTGCTGCCTGTCTATTCCAGGATCTGTTTGCACAGCCTGTGAATCCCACATAGTTGGATAAAATTTCTTCAACCACTTGTCATTGATTGGTGCAGCATGAACATCCCCATCTCGATCCTGTAATCTGAATGGCTCCAATCCAAGGATTTGCTTAATTATGAAAGGACCTTCCCATGTAGGTGACCATTTTCCATAGCCAGCTATATGTGTTCCAAGGGGCAGAACTGCTTTCCAAAATATTTCTCCTTCTTCAAAACTCTTGTTTTTAACTCTTTTATTGTAGGCCCTTGACACAGCCTGTTTCCTTGCTAAGAGTTTGTTGAGGGTATCAATCCTACTTGCATCCAATCCTTCCAGTTCTAGCAGCATGGCTTGAGAGTAGTCTTCTCCAATCAAAATATGTTGATGAGCAATTATGAGAGACTGGACTGCTATCTCGATAGGCAGAATTACATTATGGCCATATGTTAGAGCATATGGGGTCATGCCAATTGCTTCTCTCTTTGAAGTCCTATATGCCCATAGGGTTTCTGATAATTTCTCATGCCACTGTTTTGGATTTTTCTCAAGTATTTTCCTGATAATGTTGATGATCACTTTGTTACTCGATTCTGCATGCCCATTAGCTTGAGCATAGTAAGGAGTGGATTGAAGTAGCTTAAACTTGAATGCCTCCGCCATATCTAGCATTTCTCCCGATATGAAAGAAGATCCCCTGTCTGTTGTGATTGATTCTGGAATGCCAAACCTTTGTATAATCTGCTCTTCCATGAAAGTGATGATCTCTTGAGATGTAGTGAATTTGACAGGCTTGGCTTTCACCCATTTGGTGAAATAGTCTATAGCTACAATGATAAAACAGTGTTGTTTGCTACTGGCTGGATAGATCTTGCCAATAAGATCCATTGTCCATCCTCTGAATGTCCATGGCTTGACTACTAGATTCATGGGAACTGAAGGAGCTTACTGGATTGGGGTATGCTTTTGACAAGCCTCACATCCTTTGGAATAGTTGATGCAATCCTTCATCATAGTTGGCCAGATGTAGCCATACCTCCTAATTAGCTAGCACATTTTTCTTCCTTCTTGATGAGCTCCACAGATTCCTTCATGAGTTTCTACCATGACCTTCATGTATTGTTTCTTTCTAAGGCACCTTAGAAGTACCTTGTCTTTACTTTTTTGGACCAAATCTCCATTCCACATAAGGTAGTTCAAAGCCATGATTCTGACTCTTTTCTCAAAAGGCATGGTTGGATACTATAAGTAATTTATGATGAGATTTCTCCAATCATCTTTAGTGATTATGGCAGAATTGACATCTATCTCCATCCCTCTGGTTAGAATAGATGGTAGACTTTTCTTTCCTACCTCCTAATTAGCCAACACATTTTTCTTCCTCCTTGATGAGCTCCACAGATTCCTTCATGAGTTTCTCCCATGACCTTCATGTATTCTTTCTTTCCAAGGCACCTTAGAAGTACCTCGTCTTTGCTTTTTCGGACCAAATCTCCATTCCATATAAGGTAATTTAAATCCATGATTTTGACTCTTTTCTCAGAAGGCAGGGTTGGATACTGCAAGTAATTTATGATGAGATTTCTCCAATCATCTTTAGTGATTATGACAAAATTGACATCTATCTCCATCCCTCTAGTTAGAACAGATGGTAGACTTTTCTTTCCTACCTTGATGATTCTTTGTACACAGTCCTCAGACATTTGTATTCATGTTGCTACCTAAGCCAATTCATTGGCTGCAAAGTTTTCTTCTCTTGAGATATGTTCCCAAGTAGCTTCTCTGAATTTTGTTAGAAGGTTTCTGGCTGCCACTAAATAGACAGCTAAAGAAGGACTTAGACACTTGTATTCTCCAACAATCTGTTTTAACACAAGCATAGAATCTCCCAAGACTTCTACAGATTAGATTCCTAATTCCACCAATATTTCAAGGCCAATGATTAAAGCTTCATATTCAGCCCTGTTGTTGGTGTATTGGAAATCTAACTGGAAAGAATAACAGAGTCTGATCCCTAGTGGCTCCTCTAAAGCAATCCCTGCCTTAGAAGCTACATCCGTTTTTGATCCATCAAAGTACAGCTTCCAAGGTGTGAGGTAAACTGAGTAGATGGGATTGTTAAGACAAGTATGAGCTCTTGTCAATAGATCTGTATTTGCTATATCCAAAGAATCCATGTTTTCAATCTCTTCCCCTGGATGATCTGCTAGGAAATCTGTCATAGCTTGTCCTTTGACAGCTTTTTGAGGAACATATATGAAAGCAAATTCTGTCAAAGCCAAAGTCCATTTTCCAATTATGCCTCTCAACATTGGCCTTGTTAGCATGTACTTGATTAGGTCTATCTTGGCAATGATGTAGATAGTGAAAGGCAGCATGCAGTGTCTAAGTTTTACAGCAGTGAAGTACAAGGCTAGACAAAGCCTTTCAATTGCAGAATATTTCATTTCTACTTCTGTCACGAGTTCTGCTCAGATAGTAGACTGCTTGTTCCTTCCCCTCATTGTTATCTTGAACTAACAAACTTCCAATGGACACTTCTGATGCAGAAACAAAGAGTTTGAGTGGTCTGCCCCTCTTTGGTGGGGACAAAACTGGCGGATTTGAAAGTTAATGTTTGATTTCCTCAAAAGCCTATTAATGCTGTTCCTCCCACTTAAACGTCTGTTTTTAACCTTAGCAAGGAGGAGAATGGCTGGATTTTTCCTGCAAAATTGGATATGAATCTCCTTCGAAAATTAATTTTTCCTTGGAGACTCTACAGTTCTTTCTTGTTCTAAGGTGGCAGAGCTTCTATGATGGATTTTGCTTTATTTTTGTCAATCTCTATGCCCCTTTGGTGGTCCAAGAAACCTAAGAAATTTCTTGCTCGAACTCCGAAAACACATTTCTTGGGATTCATTTTCAACTTATGTTGTCTCATTCTTAGGAATGCCTTTATCAGGTTTGATACATGATTTGTCACATCCCGGGATCGGCTCCGTAGTAGCACAATATTGTCATCTTCGAGCCCCCCTCTCTGCCATCACGATTTTGTTTCTGGGAGCTCACGAGCAACTTCCCAATGGGTCACCCATCCTGGGATTGCTCTAGCCCAAACTCACTTAACTTTGGAGTTCCCATGACTCCGAAGCCAGTGAGCTCCCAAAAGGCCTCGTGCTAGATGGAGGTGGGCATATACATATAAGGCACATAACCCCCTCTCTGTTGGTCGATGTGGGATGTTACAATCCACCCCTCTTAGGGGCTCGACGTCCTCGTCAGCACACTCGCACCACACGGTAGAGTGGCTCTGATACCAAATTGTCATATCCCGGGATCGACTCCACCGTAGCACGATATTGTCCGCTTCGGGCCCCTCTCTGCCCTCACGGTTTTGTTTTTGGGAGCTCACGAGCAACTTCCTAGTGGGTCACCCATCCTAGGATTGGTCTAGCCCAAACTCGCTTAACTTTGGAGTTCCCATGACTCCGAAGCTAGTGAGCTCCCAAAAGGCCTCGTACTAGATGGAGGCGGGCATGTACATATAAGGCACATTACCCCCTCTATGTTGGTCAATGTGGGATGTTACAATCTTGCTCAGCAATCTGTGAGGTAGAAGATTAATGGCTGCACCTCCATCTACCATCACCTTGGGAATAGGAATACCCCCAAAGTTTGCTGTTATGAACAGGGGCCTGAGGTGATTGGTCATCTCCTTGGTTGGTTTGGAGAAACAGAGCTGTTTTGCAGCTAGTTTCATGGCAGTTCCGCCTGTCTGGGCAATAGGTGTTTGCTGTTCGGTGCTTCCTCCGCTCGCCAACCCGCACTCAAAGCTTTCCTGGGAGAACACGTCTCCTTCAGTGTTTTCTTGTCCTTCTACTGCCCTGAATTTTTCTGGCAAGATGAATACCATGTTAATGCCCAGATCATCCTACAATAAACTTTGTAATTCTGCATCAAAAGCCTCAGTTTCCTCATCTAGTTCTCCATCATATTCCATCTATCCTTCCCCATACTCCTCTGTCTACTTCTCTTATTCTCCAGTTTCGAGGAGTCCAATCAGTCATCTGCAGATGGTTCATAGTCTAACTGCTCCTCTTCACACTCTTCGGTCCAGTCTTCTTGTCCTTGTACTAGGATAGGTTCGGATTCAACTTGCATTTGTGAAGGTTTGAGCTGATTGGCTGAGGATGAGGCAGGATGGATAGAAAGTCTGCCAGGAGATTCTACTTTTATCGGCTTTTGTGGTGAGTTGTTTGTTCTGTCTCGAGGAGCTATTTTTGGACTTTTCTCTCTTTTGCGAACTGGTCTCTGGAAGTACCTATGTGTCATCCGTGTTCTTGAGGAAGGTGCGATGTGCCTTTGAATCCTCTTCTTCCGAAGTTCGGTCAATTCGAGTTGGTGCCGCTTTTTCGACGTAATACCATCGCCTTCTATGATAGTTGCCAAAGGCTTGTCATTTCTGGCATCTTAATTGGTATTTCTTTCTTTGGCTGTTGTGTCATCCTTCTGCTGACCGGTAGGCCTTAGATAGTCCTACATGCGGCTCTATCCTTAGATGTGGCCCGGGCTCATGGTATGAGGTTCCGCCTGTCAAAAACGCTTAGGCGTGGCTGATTCTGCATGTTCGAGTTACTTCCACTCACTCTCACACTTGCACTTGCTGCACAACACTACCCCAGCCGAAATGGTTGCCTTTGGCCTTTGATTAGTTTCCCTTGTGACCCTTACGCCTCTACTTGAGCTAGCTTACATTTGTTAGTTTGCCTCTTTTCTATTACTGGCCAATTTAGGTTGACCATGTTGACTTAAGGCTGAGGAAAGGGATCTGTTGTAATTGATGGAGGTTTCTCCCCTAGTTTTAGCATTCCTGTTGTTATTCCTTCCTGTATGACATCCCTGAAACAACACAGCTGTTGGTGGAATGGTTCCAAGAGTTATGCCACTTGCAATCTGTCGCCCTTGAGCTCCTCCGGCTTGGGCAACTTGTGGGGTGTTTCTATTGCTTTTTGTAGCAGCATCTCATCAAACAAAGCATCAACCTTGGTTAGATCGAACGAATAGACCTTGTTATGGGTTGGTTTGTTTAAAACAAACCCTCCTGTGAATGGTGGCGGCTTCTGGTCTTTTAGTGGCTTTGTAAGGACCTTGCAGCTTATGGGATGTTTCAACTTTGCCATTTCTGCCACTGCAATTTCTCTTTCCTCCGAAACTTGTATCTTCTTCAGATTCTACCTCAACCAGATGTATTGAAAAAAGAAGTGGACTTGTAGTATGTGCCTTTAGAAGAGTTCCTCTTTTGTTGTTCTTCCCTACGCAGTCCTCGTATTTGGATGTTTTATCTGCCAATTCTGCTAGATCTCCAAACAACATCCCGTCAAATCTTTTTCTCAGCGAGATTTTAAGGGCGGTTTGAGCCATCTGGATGAAGTGCCTTTCTTCCATAGGGATCCGGTATTTCATCTTGAGCTTTCAACTGTTATGAAGTCATGAGCCTCATCTTCATTCATTTGAGGCGAGCAAGATCACGATGGTAACTTTTGGCTAGATCCGAAATAGTAGTCATGGAAAATATTTTTCATTTGCTCCCAGGTTTGAACAAAATTAGTGGTAAACAGATGTATCAAGTGAAGGCTTGCCCAGATAGAGAATTTTCGAAAAGCCTTACCTTTAACAGAGGGTTATTTTCTATGGCTATGCACTGGACAGAGAACCTGCCTATGTGCTTAATTGATGAAGCATGGGGATCTTCTCCGTTGAACAAGGTGAAGTTAGGCACCTTGAAATCCGGGGATAGAGGTATCTTATCAATGTAAGCCGGATATGGCATTTTGTAAGTAGGCCTTTCTCTTCTTTTAGCTTCAGGTTCCATCATCTCCCTGATCATTCTTTGTAATGCCCCCATGTCATTTAAAGCATTGATAGGTGCGGATTTCACCCTTGTTCTGGTGAGCGTGGTCAATCCTGTGCTCCATTCTGTATGGCCAGGCAGACCTTCCTCCTGTGTTCTTCCTCTTCTTCAAAATCTGGATGATTCCTCCGTTTGCCCCTGCCATTCTGTCATTGTTCGCAAAGGGTTGATTCCCCATCGCCTCTTACTAGTGGAGGGAATGGATTGGGATCCATCCTTCTGGGTCTATAAGGCAACACAGCTGGTACCTCAGGCGAAATGCCAAGGATTGATCACGCGGGGCCACGGGTTGTGGAATAAGTGGAGGTTACGGCTAATTATGGGGACTGAAGTGCAGGCCTTTTGGCCGACCGAGCCTCATGCTCTTGGATGGCAAGGGCTCCTCCCCTCTGTCTAGCTTGGATCTCTCCATGCTTTGGTATTCCAGCTATCTGTGCGATGAGAGGGTTTTCCTGATATGGCCATGCCAATCATAGTGGAGGACCATAAGGGAGGTCTAGTTGTTGGACTACAACATATGGGTTTGGAATCCTGGCCATAGCAGCCTCTCGATCCTTCTTGAAATGCCTGTTGACTTGCCATTGCATCATGGTTGTAATGTTATTCAGAGTATCCTGGCTTCTCTATGTTGTGGCCTCCTGTCGAACATAGCTTCTCAGTATCGATTCAACCTCCGGAGCTAGTCTCGAATGTCTGCTCCCGGTACTACGGTGAGTGCTGGCGTCACTTTCTTCGACTCAGTCCTTCCAGGAGAAGCTGCTTGGTCTCTCTCCATGGCGTAGCGTGGGTTCGCTAGAACTTCCAATATTCATATACTTTAGAAGATTTCTCTAGGAGTATGTATACTGAGAAGTCCTGCTGGGTGTGCCAAATTGTTCGCCCGTTTTGTGTTTGCTCTGTGACGGAAGGGTAAATTTCCCCATTGCCTTGAAAACCATTGACTGATCAACAAGTCAACTTTCTTTAGTGTGCGAGCGTGCCACTGCTAGCAATAAAAATCCTAGTAGACTTCTTAAAAATAGATAACTTGTGCCCCAAGTTACTGATTTCTAAACAAATAATTGTGAATTTGGGTGAGGAATATCTCCCAAGTAAGTTCTTTTCATGCCTCAGACTGGTGAGGACTTCACAATTTTTCACAGTACAACACTAGTAGTTCTAGCCAGCATGAATGATAAGATAGTAAATTATTTTTAGGCAGAAGTGCCTTTTACAAAATTGAGAACGGAAAAATCAACTTTAGAAAGACAAAAAGAAGGTTGGACTTCCATTTCTGCCTGGATAGAAAACTCTGATCTAGGCTGGACTAGGTAAGCATGTCTTTGGATGAGCTATTAATAACTTCAATTGCTAAGCTTCAATGAATCGATACCAAAGTTCGAGTTTGGCGAGCTTTAATCTATTTCGAGCCCGAGAGGCTTTTTGAATGGGCAGTGCGACTCCTTCGATCGAAAGGGAAAGAAGTGGTTTGGACTTGTGGATTACTGAGTGGAATTGTACTATGGTACATGTTCTGCTTCGTCAGGGCTCTCCATAAATTTGTTGAGGTTTTCATATTTGTAAAAACTCAAACTCTGCTTGTTTTGACTTTTGCTGAACCAAATTTATAACGAGAGAAATCTTGTTTTGAATGATTTATTTTCTTAAGTCTAAATTGGAAGTTCTGATTTATAGTTGGCTTATTCTGGGGCTCAAATGAGATTTTGGTTGCTTCAGTTTGTTTGAAGGTTCTCAAAGATCAAGTGATCATTTTAAGCTTTTGTCTTGGGTTGATTTTTAGTTGTTTTTTGATTGATTGTTCTTTTGCTCTGTTCACCCTCTCTTATATTTATAGGAAATGCTAGAATAAGATTTCTAATCTTTTAATAATGGGCAGCAAAAATCCTCAAAGATCTTTCATTTTTAAATGTAAAGAAAAAAAGGGGTTTTATCACTTCTGGCAGATAAGCTCTCAATAGTCAGTTCCTATGGCAATCACTTCCTTGTGCTTTTTTGGAAAAGAACCTAACCCATCTTTAATTCCAACTGCCCCTATAAGAGTTCAATCTGTGATGGTTAGTTTGATTTTCCAGTTTGAGCAACTCCCTGTTTCCTACTTATCTTTTTTAAAAAACATAGCCTGCGTATCCCTTGAAAGATGGTGCCTTCTTTGGAGTAGAAACAATATCTCCGAATATATAGAAGGGATTTTGATTTTCTGGTGGCAGAGATTTCTGAGATGTCCCTTCTTTTTGCCTGCCCTTGTCAACTCTTTATCATCCCAGTTAAAAATATTGACTTTTCAAAATTCTTTCAGACAGTCACATGGGTGCCTCTGATTTTTTGGGCTTTTTCTTTAATCATGCCAAATCCAGTTTTGGGTTTCTTTGAAGCCCAAGTCATTCTTGTGTTTCGATAGGTTCTAGGCTGGGCTATCTTTGATTTGGCCTCTTGATTCCGATTTTAGTCCATACTGCCTGGGTATGATTTTGCCTCGTCCATCTGGGCCTCCAATGTTGGGCTAAGTGCGTAATCTTTGGCCCAATTTATAAGATAACGCTGGTGGCTGTCAAAAATTGTCATGGGCTTTTGTTCTCTTGGGCTGAGTGTGCCAAATTAGGCCCAAACAAATGCTTTTAACAAATTTTGTTATGATTAAATGTGAATGGCTTAGAAAGTGGAAAAAGAAATGACAACGGGATTTACGAACTGAGTGAGAAACAGTATTATAATTTTACAGGAAAGATTTTTAAACCACCATAGGTACCCAAAATTTTGCCTTTGAATAAACTATTGCCTTCATATATAATGATGTCCATGAGCATCCTAGGGATACCCGGACCATGAGGAGCGAGGAATGTTGCTCAGGTTGATCAATTGTCTCCTGAGTTTTGCTAGGAATGCGGCTCAGGTTAACTTTGTGTTCGGAGTTTTGCGAGGAGGTGTCGCCTATGTGACACTTGGAATTGACAGTATATTGTGGGAAATAAATAGAAAAATCATGGAATTAACGAATTTATGAAGGGTACACCTAGGTGGAAAGAAATTATTATTTTTGAATACTTGCAAATGGTTTTGATGAATTGATTGAATGCATGAATGGTTATATGAATATAAGTATGCATGTTTGATTTTCGTACGAATATAGAACATGGATTAAATGAGTTTTCAAATGGTTTTTAACAGTATGTTGATATTATATTTTTCAAAACTTTCTTTTGTCCACAAACGCTTTAATGTTTCGCGCCCCCAGGCAATAATCGAGTACTGGAGCACCACTACTAGGCATTCATCACCCACCACCCACCACTCATCCACTTATATTATCTAGGATATTCTATTGTACTCGTACTATTTTTGTAGGCTCTGATATTGCCCTAGGATCTCTGTAAGGCCTGAGGCCATACATATTTGATGTTGAATTGTGTGTGTTCTAATATTGTTCATGCTGAATGCTTGTAGATATATGAATTGCATTTTGTACAGGTGTAAATTTTGGAAAACGAGCAATTTACAGGAGACTCAGCCGATTTTTGGGCAAAAGTCAAACCTTAAAAGAATTTTTGGGTTTTAGTTTAAAGGAAATTTGGTCAAGTGTGTTTGGCACCTAACAGGTGTTGGATACGTATAGGGTTTGACGCAGATTCCAAAGTGGGCTAAGTGCATAATCTTTGGCCCAATTTATAAGATAACACTGGTGGCTATCAAAAATTGTCATGGGCTTTTGTTCTTGGGCTGAGTGTGCCAAATTAGGCCCAAACAAATGCTTTTAACAAATTTTGTTTTGATTAAATGTGAATGGCTTAGAAAGTGGAAAAAGAAATGATAATGGGATTTACGAATTGAGTGAGAAACAGTATTATAATTTTACAGGAAAGATTTTTAAACCACCATAGGTACCCAAAATTTTGCCTTTGAATAAACTATTGCCTTCAGATATAATGATGTCCACGAGCATCCTAGGGATACCCAGACCATGAGGAGCGAGAAATGCGGCTCAGGTGGATCAATTGTCTCCTGAGTTCTGCTAGGAATGCGGCTCAGGTTAACTTTGTGTTCGGAGTTCTGCGAGGAGGTGTCGCCTATGTGACACTTGGAATTGACAGTATATTGTGGGAAATAAATAGAAAAATCATGGAATTAACGAATTTATGAAGGGTACACCTAGGTGGAAAGAAATTATTATTTTTGAATACTTGCAAATGGTTTTGATGAATTGATTGAATGCATGAATGGTTATATGAATATAAGTATGCATGTTTGATTTTTGTACGAATATAGAACATGGATTAAATGAGTTTTCAAATGGTTTTTAACAGTATGTTGATATTATATTTTTCAAAACTTTCTTTTGTCCACAAACGCTTTAATGTTTCGGGCTCCCAGGCAATAATCGAGTACTGGAGCACCACTACTAGGCATTCATCACCCACCACCCACCACTCATCCACTTATATTATCTAGGATATTCTACTGTACTCGTACTATTTTTGTAGGCTATGATATTGCCCTAGGATCTCTGTAAGGCCTGAGGCCATACATATTTGATGTTGAATTGTGTGTGTTCTAATATTGTTCATGCTGAATGCTTGCAGATATATGAATTGCATTTTGTACATGTGTAAATTTTGGGAAACGAGCAATTTACAGGGGAGACTCAGCCGATTTTTGGGCAAAAGTCAACCTTAAAAGAATTTTTGAGTTTTAGTTTAAAGGAAATTTGGTCAAGTGTGTTTGGCACCTAACAGGTGTTGGATACGTATAGGATTTGACGCAAATTCTAAAGTGGAATTTAGGTCGGGTCCTGTCAATGATTTACTTGATGAATGAAAAGATAATTGGTATTTTAGGAATAATAATCGGTGGAAAGATAAAAGTGTATTTTTTCAAATTTATATAGTAGGTGAGACGGAAAATTAGGGCATAAGTCAAAATAACAGCACTCTAATAATATTATTCAAAACATGTGAATTGCCATTTTCTTCTCTGTTCCTTATCTCCAACCTCTTTTTTTTTTGTCGAATATCTCCAACCTCTTTGAATCCACTTACCAACCTCTTTTCTACGCAAAAAGGACACCGTAGGACAACTCGAGGTGACTGCTTTTAAGAAAAGGGCACCCCCACATCCAAAGGACAAAATAGTAGATTGTATCTTTTAATGGTTTAGTTTTTGTTATTAATTCAAGTTCTCAAGTTTTTAAATAATATATATATTTTATTAATTTTAACTGAACACACATGTTTTAAATTTTTTTTTTCTTGCTAAGTGACTGAAAATATGAAAACTTTGCCTGACTAAATTGGCTAGAATAAGAGGGAAACA
This sequence comes from Prunus mume, assembly GCF_029339155.1. NCBI lineage: Eukaryota > Viridiplantae > Streptophyta > Magnoliopsida > Rosales > Rosaceae > Prunus > Prunus mume. The sequence goes on along the minus strand of NC_142703.1, from coordinate 21,597,008 downwards.
TGAGGGCACAGAGAAAATGGTAATAAGAAAATTGAACCCTCCCTTCTGAAAAAAAAACTAAACTCAAAACACAGTTTAACAGTTTTTCTTTCCATGGAAGGGTTTTATTTATTATTTATTTGGTTCCCATGTATATATTCAGTGTCATTTTGTAGTAAATATCTTTTAGTGGTGCTTCTCTTCGGTACTGTCGGGTTTTTTTTAATATATTTTTTTCAGGCGATTTTATAATTCCAAACACAAATTCCCCCTTTTGTTTATATAAGAGATGAGTGCAAAATACCTTTTAGAGTGCTAATAATTGTTTTTAACGCATCAAAACTAATTTTTTTTCAATGATAATTGTGTCTTTTTTTTTTTGTTATTAGCATTTGGAAAAGGTTCTTTTTAGCCGTTAATATATATATATATTTTTTTGGGTTAATGATAATTGTAGGTTGGTTTTCTCGTCTTATAGTCCAATAAATGGGGCTGTTTGATTGATAAATTCATGTTCCTGTCAACCCACAAACGCAAGAGGACAGCAGAAATCGCTTGAAAATTAGAAGTTCAAAAGAAGGATCACCATTTTGTGGTTAGAATTGGTTTGACATTATGTCATGGTTTCGGATAACGTTCTAGAAGTTACACGCGAGTGTACACGTGCATTAATTGTGCACTAATCTGTGGAGGAACTTTCATGTACTCTTTTCTTTCATAAGAAATTCCTAAATGTTGTTTACTTTGCGAAATGAAACACGCGTTCCCATTCAAAAGTTTCTAGACACATATAGGATTGTTCATGTTTGAAAATGGTCATCAGATATATAACAATGTAATAATTTATTGTTTTGAAACTTATATCATGTAATATATTTTTTTAATAAAAAGGCACTTTCTAAAATTTTGCTCCCTCAAGACAATTTAGTGTATAAAAAACGTTAGGGCATCTAAATTTCAAGGACCGAACATTCTTTCCCACACGTACAACAAAAGTTCAATTTTTACTTATTAATTTTTTAAAAAAAGTTCAAGGAAAAAAACAGATAGAGGGATTATGAGGATTAACGTTTTCACAAAACCGATTCCTAAAGCATCTGTTACCTACCCGTGGGGACCCAATCACACAAATTCCTAAAAAAGTTAATACGCACAGATCATATATTCCATTGTGTGTGTGTGTTTTTTTTAATAGCTTTTTTTGGCGTTTCTGATCCTTAATTATATTTTTTTCTTGGCTGGTTTGTTTTGATTAATTGGGTGTTTGAAAATATCATCAGGACAACCTCGAGGAAAATAGGGCCTTTGTAGGTGAGTAGTCATTGGGCACTTGTACTGGGCGGTGCAATAGTCAAAATCTAAAGTGAAAGCCATTATGAACATTTTGTAATTTTCTGATCAAGTACAAGCATGCCTTTCGTAAATAAAAATATTTTATCTATTCGATGCATTTTATTTAATAGCTTTTTAAAGTTTAACTTCTGTAAAACTTGAGGTGCTTTCACTTTCTAAATTTTTTTATTTTTTTTACTGTAATGTGTAAGGGGTTTGTAACTTAAGTAGTTAAGAGCATTTATTTATGTATTCGATGTTTTAACTTCTATAAATAAAAAATAAATAAAAAGGTAAAGCTAAGACTAAGAATCACAATCTAATTCATTGTACTTTTGTGTGTTTCTTTGTGTTTTGTTTATGTGGTTTGTTTGTATTGGTGTTCCTTTGTTTCTACCCACTGCATGCTGAACAAATCTCGTATTGTACAAAGGACTATGTTTACATAGAAGGTCTTCTTTGACAAAACCTAAGAGGCGTTGCCGTGCTTCTTTGTTGGGTTTTGTTTTCCTTCAGTTTGTTTCTTTGTGTTTTGTTCCCGTGCTTGTTCATCTCAGTGTTCTTTTGGTTTTTCCCATTGCATGTTGAAGAAGTCTTGCGTTGTACAAAGGATTATGTTTACATAGGTAGATTTATTTTAGAGGGGTCTGTTATGTGATTCTGGTTTTGTCTGGACTCTTTTGTTAGTCTGTTGTATGTGTGGTACTCTTTCCTTGCTTTGAATTTCCTAATAAGGTTTTAATGAGGCTATTGTTGTCATGCAGGTTCTTCTGTGATGTTATTCAGATATTAATGGAATTGATCTTCTTCTCAAAAAAAGGATCATAGTCTAAATTATTTATTTTATACATGTTCCCTCAAATTTTCTCTCATCTCTCCAACATCAATCTCGTCACTCTCCTTTTCTTGGTTCAATTATATAAATTCTAGATTCAATTTTTAATATATTAGAATGTGAGCATTTAATATCAAATTAATTAGAAACGTGAAAAGGCAAATATTTTAAGCTCTTGCGCTTAAACTTACATAACTTGAAGTGATTCTTTCAACACACGCTCCTCAAGTGCGTTGTCTTTTGCCCCTAATATATTGACAATTATTATTAAATGACGTGAGAGTATGTGTGACAGTTGAATGTGCCACATGAACTGTTACATGAAGAATGTGAACCTACCAACCAAAATGCATTAGCAACCAGTGTTGAAACCAAAAAATCTTTTCCACACTTAAAGGTAGGTATCCGATTAAATCCAACACCCAAGTAGTCAACAATCGTACGACAAAAATGTCCAATTTGAAATATACACAAAAACGTTTCCCTTGATATACGCGTTATTATCCTATGTTAAAATTTACTTTGACCATTCTACCTAAAAATACCGATACTTTCTCATTACAAAAAACCCAAAAAAAAAAAAAAAGGCAGAAAAACGCGTTGCAGAAGCATCTGCTGCCGGTAAAAGCACTCAACAGTAGATTTATTAATTCATCTGAACATACAGGTTTAACTACAAAATATATATTTATTTATTCTGCATTGACAAGATTTTGGAACTTGGTCAGCGTTGGCCAACTTATTTCTGTAAAATTTCTAGACCTTGTGGTGTAGGGCAACATTAAAATAACAGGCCCCAAGTAGAAATCCTCCACGTGTAAAATCAGTACATCCTGTGCTATAAATACCCATTCCTTTTCTCTCAATACCTCCACAACTGCCCAACAGCTTCTCTCTCTCTCTCACTCAAAGAAATACAGAAATATCACTCTCAAAGGCTCAGTACTCTCTCTCTCTCTCTCTCTCTCTCTCAATGGCACCAACGGTTACTTCAATGGAGGCATCTAATGGCCATGAAGTACCCAAAGGAGCAAGCATCAAAACACTAGCTGACTCAGCTTCCTTCACTTTTGTACCTTCTGAGTACACCTATACCAAAAATCCTAATGAACAAGGCGATGCAAACGACCCAGAGCATTCAATCCCCATCATTGATTTTGCCCTTCTCACGTCGGGATCTCCTGATCAACGAGCAAAAGTGATCCAGGAGCTGCGCAGAGCTTGCGAGGAATGGGGCTTCTTCCAGGTATGTACCTTAATTTGTTTATAGTAACAGGACTTATGTTGTTAGACAGATACTTATGTTTACCTTATAATATCAACAAAGTATTTGTCAAACTGTATCCACAACTCTCATGATGAAAGCTAAGTAAGCATAAATTATATATATGGGAATTATTAGGTGACCAACCACGGTGTACCAGAGAATCTGATGCAATCAATGATCGACGCGTGTCATAGATTCTTTGATCTGCCGGAGGAGGAGAAGAAGGAGTTCCAAACAAGGAACCTGTTGGATCCAATCAAGTGCGGCACCAGCTTCAACGTCGACATTGAAAAAGTTCATCTCTGGAGGGATTTCCTCAAGGTCATAGCCCACCCTGAGTTCAACTCACTCTACAAACCTGCTGGATACAGCGAGGTTTCACTGGAGTTCAGCAAACGAACCCGAGAAGTAGCCACAGAAATATTGAAGGGAATATCAGAGAGCTTAGGGTTGGAGGCTGACTACATAGCAAAGGCCATGAACTGGGACCGTGGCTTACAAATTCTGGCAGCGAATTACTACCCGGCGTGCCCACAGCCTGATAAAGCCATCGGCATTCCTCCTCATACCGATCACGGACTGGTGACCCTCCTCATCCAGAATGAGATGGGTGGCCTTGAAGTCAAGCACAAAGACCAATGGGTGTTGGTGAATGCTGCTCCCGGAGCTTTTGTTGTTAACATTGGTGACCAAATGCAGGTACCAAAATAACACCCAACTTTTTTTTAATCCAAAACCCATCTTATCTAAGAATTACAATCTAATAATTCTCTACTTATTTTAATAAATTAATGGTACCGATTATTTATGTGTATGGTTAATTTTTCGTTGCAGATTTTGACAAACGACAAGTACAAGAGTATATGGCATAGGGCTGTTGTGAACAACAAAGCTACAAGGATATCAATAGCTGTTCCCCATGGACCCTCACTGGACACACCAGCTTTACCAATCCCAGAGTTGTTAGAGAGAGAAGGCCAAGCCCCAAAATACATTGGAATGACATATGAGAAATTCATGGAGCTTCAAGCAAGCCCTGCTGGCGTCAAGAAACCTTGCTTAGATCACCTGCGGGTCAAACATAACTGAAGCTACAGCCTACACATATATGCATATTCATTAGAGTCCTCTTAGGCCCCGTTTGGGATTGCTTTTTTTAAAAAGCCCTTTCAAAAGAAGCAGAGATGAACATTTAATGAATTTTTTTAATTCTCAAAATATCATCATTCATTTTAAACAAATGACACCACCTCCACTTTTACATTCAACTTCATCACTTGCACCACCACATTTACTACCTCCACAACCACCGCCACCACCACCACCACAACCACCACATCCTCCTCTTCCTCATCCTCCGCCACCACCACCTCCACCACCACCACCTCCACAACTGCCATCCCCACCACCACAACCATCAACTTCGCCTTCATCTCCACCACCAACTCCACTCCATCATTATCACTACCACTACCACCACATGATTAGTGCATAACACTTTTACCATCATGTCTATTTTAGTCATTATTCACAGTTACAACAATTTTATATTAAAATTTACCAAACGATTTTAACAGCTTTTTGTACTAACACACTTTAAAAATAGTGTTTACCAAACATGGAGCTGCTTTATTCTAATTATTTTTAAAGCACAGTAGAAGCAACTTTTTAAAAGTCAATCCCAAACTAGGCCTTAGTGCCGTGAATAAGAGCTTTGTTGCTCCTATACATTGTCTTGTTCGATTCTGAATTCATGATATTTCGCAGTGAGACATTCTTGTCAAGTATTGGATAACCCTAGCACATGTTACTCGAGATTCAAATTTTTACTTGTATCTTCTGTACTTTCATAATATTTTATATGCGATTCGAAGACCCTATGCCATTTAGTGTCCCGATTTAATTTATTTTCAATTATAAACTACAATCTTTGGTATAAGAAAATTGACGAGATTGCAAAAGGATTACTTGAGAACGTGAGTACTGAAGAAGCAATGGGTTTAGGGTGAAGGACACAAATTGACATTTTAAAAAAATAAATAAAAATTGCACACAAATTGTCAAGTTTTATATAAAACGTAAAGGAGTTTTTGAAAATTGGAGGTCACAACCACTTCTAGCCTTGAAATGGGAAAAACACTGTTTTGCTATCCCCTCAATAACGCTTTGACACAGTGATACATGTGATAACACTTCCACGTGACATAGCATTACAGGTCGGGGATAGCAAAACAATGTTATCCACGTTGTAACTAAGTTTTTCTTGAATTATGTGGCTCCGCCCTTGTGAAAATGGCTTCTTGCTTGAGTTGTAATCTTAGAGTATGTCCAAGGGAAATGTCAAATATAAAACATTAAATTGAAATTTGATGGCTTACGTGGCAATTTGACATATATTGCACGATTTCGTTCCGCCTGATATGTCTTTTGTCTTTAGTAAAATAAGCAATCAATAAAGTAATGATAAATGAAGAAAGAGAAAGGCATAAATAAAATAATGATAAATTGTAGAAGCGGTGACTCTCATTTGTGCTCCTTTGACACATATAATAATTTCAAATAAAAGTCATGACGGTACAAAACCCAAAGTAATGCTTTGTGGGCCATTTGGTTTAAAAAGTTGAAAATTATATGCAAATAATGCTTGAAGCTTGCAGGGGCAATTTTTGTTGACGTGAGTCTTCCTAATTAATTAAGGAGATTTATTTCCTTGAGTAATTAAGGGATTTACTTTCTTATTTTATATAATTGACAAATCATTGTATAATTTGGAGATACTATCTCAATTGGTTATGGTATCTATTTCTTTGTAAAGCTCTCATGTAAACTCTTATATATACCTCCTTATGGAGAAGAATAAAACTTAACCTAAAGAATTCAAACCATATTCATATTTTAGCATGGTATCAGAGCAATCGATCCTAGGTTGTCTTTAAACCTTAAGTCAAATTCCTCATATTTAAATTCCTCAAATCCAAATCCCTCAAATCCTCTTATCAAAATCCTAAATACATACCCTCAAATCTTATACACATACCTCTCAAATCAAATTCCTACATCAAATTCCTCAAATTAAATTCCTCACATTTTCATATCACATCTTACTTCTGCTGTGATGTCAGACCCCTTACGATTCTCTCACTTCTTACAGACTCACAAAAGCATGCAGTCAATCCTGCTGACTCGGCTACCCGGACTAGTGCCTCTATCGTCACCACCAAAGTTCTGTTTTTCATACACCCTCTAAAAAGTCCACATGAATTATTGACTCGGGTCCTACGAATCACATGACATTTGATCCTGGCCAACTTATTAGTTGCAAATCATCCACTTCATTGGTGGTGTCTAATGCTAATGGTACCCCTCCCTTGTACTTGGGGAGGGCTCTTTATCTCTCTCTAATTCCTTATATCTGGATTCTGTGTTGCTTGTTCCATCCTTGGACCATAACTTGTTTTCTGTTGCATAACTTACTATTACTTTGGGGTGTACTATAACATTTTGGCCGAATCATTGTGTTTTTCATGACATCCTCACGGGAAAGACGATTGGTTGTGGTATTAGGTGGGGCAAACTCTACTACTTGGATTGGGCACCGAATAATGAGACTAAGGTTGGTCAAGCTTTCACAACAAGAGGAACTCGTTCTGAGAGAGAGAGAGAGAGAGAGAGACAAAGTTTGGTTATGGCATAAACGTCTTGGGCATTTGTTCGGTTATTTGAAGAAGTTGTTTCCATCATTATTTTTTAGTCTTGACGTTTCCAGCTTCCAATGTGATACGTGTGAATTGGCTCAGAGTCATCGTGTCCCGTTCTCATTAAGTTTAAATAAGAGTTTGGTTCTGTTTTCTCTTGTTCATTTTGATATTCGGAGACCTGCTAAAATTGCCACTCTGGTAGGAGCTCGATAGTTTGTCACATTTATAGATGATTGCACACGTATGACTTGGGTTTCCCTTCTCAAAACTAAAGGGGAAATCAGTTTAAAGTTTCAACAGTTCCATAAAATGGTGAGAACACAGTTTCAGGCCTGAATCCAAGTTCTCCGTTCTAACAATGGCAGAGAATTTCTCAACCATGATCTTAACAAGTTCTTACAAGATCATGGCATCATACATCAACTTTCATGCCCATACACTCCACAAAAAAATGGAGTGGTTGAAAGAAAGAACAGAGATTTATTGGAAGTAGTTTGTGCCTATCTCTTTGGTGCCAATATGCCTCGGCCTTTTTGGGGAGAAGTTGTCCTTTTTGCAACTTACCTTATTAATCGGATTCCCTCTAGTATCTTAAATTTTCAAACACCACTTCAAACACTTCACCACCATATGCAAATACCTCCCACCCCAAACCTAGAACCTCAGATTTTCGGCTGTGTTGTATTTGTACACTTACATGATCACCAACGAAGCAAACTAGATCCTTGAGCATAACAATGTGTTTTCATTGGCTATGCTCCTTATCAGAAAGGATACAATTGTTATCATCTATCTCTCTCTCTCTCTCTCTCTCTCTCTCTCTCTCTATATATATATATATATATATATAATCCTTACACCGGATAAGCCCGAATTGGCTTGGATAAAATTTTAACCCATGCTTGTTTTTGATTGATTATAGTTTTAAATGGGGATTGTTAATGTTGGCCCCACCAAAAACAACTCCTCATAAGGGACAATAAAAGGCATGTGGAAAGGGGGGAGCAAAAAATAAGCCCCCATTTGCCCCAAACACCACTGTCACCACCACCCAGTGAAACTCTATCTACACCAGTAATACCAACATCCATACCTCATTAAACCTCATCCCACCATTAAGGGGCGGAGCCACATATAAGCCTGTAATGGTTGTGACCCCTTAAAACCCCATTAAAAAGACATTAATACTTAAGCAGCTACTGCAATATATATTAGTTGAAATATAACTTTATATAACCTTGAAACTGTAGTACACACAAAAAATCAAACCACCACCAACCATGAACAAGTGAGAGAGAGAGAGAGAGAGAGAGAGAGAGAGAGAGAGAGAGAGAGAGAGGCCAAAAAAAAAAGGACATTGGGGATGGATGGTAACGTGAAGGTAATTGGGGTTGGGCCAGATGGGGGTGGTGTTTTTTTGCTTTTTATTTTATAACCGATGGTTGGGTTTGTTTTAATTTTTTCATTTAAGATAATTTTAGGTAATAATTTTTTTTATTATATCTTTTTTTTATGGATAAGATATTAATAAAAATAATTTTTAGAAATGGCTTAACATTTTGGTTGATTGATGCATTTTAGTGAAAATTTAAAATTTGAAGTGACACATCTATTATTTATGTTATTTTAACATTATACAGCTTTGTAGTCTGGTATTACATCAAACATCGGATAAGTCTTATTCAGCTTAAATTAAGCTCAGCCAATCAAGGACAATCTCTAAGTATAGTTTATGCCAAAACAATCATTTGTAACAAACAAGGCCTTAGGTTTTTAAAAATAGCTAAAAAATATTTAGGACAAAAATGAGAAACCAAACCACCACCACCATCCTTCGATGGAGAAATCAAACAAGCAATACCATCATTCGATGAAGAATTAACCCCCATCATCAACTACTATATAAATATACATTGTAATATCACAACCAACATGTTTGTTGTGGTGACAAGGTTATGGTCACAAAACTTGCCAGCGAAATCATTTGTCGAGACTGTTCCAAAGTGTATCGTCGCCTTTATAGAGTATCATGATACTCCTAAAATGCTTAAGATGGTTTTCGGGATCGGAATCCCCTTTGAATGGTCTAAAGGTAAGAGTCAAGAAACCACCTTGGTGGAGCTGCTTGCTTAATTTCATCGTTGAACGGCGAGAAATTCGCTGAGTCTACCTTTGCGCAGGGTGTCTTCCAAGTCTCCTTCGAATTTTAGGTCTCGGAGTTGATCATTCATGAGCTTCTCAACATCCTAGACTCATAACTCTTGTGGTTCTTGCCGAGGGTTTCTATGGCGTTGGTGTCGTTAGTCAACCTCCTCATTAGCAACATCGACTGCCCTGCCGATGAAGCGTATTAGTGGATTAAGTTTGTGAATGATTTGTTGTGGCACGTAGCCTAGAATTTACCCTTTCGGTGCTAGTCGGTGAGCGTCCTCCTTGACGCTCTCCATGAGGTGGGCTACGGGGATGGCCTCCTCATGGGTCTAACCTCAATTGAACACTTCTTTGAGCGCCCAAGCGGGCATGGACATCAGACTGTGCCCCCAACATTGAGTGGACATTAGTTCATAGGCCTAATCTTGAACGGATACTTGACCTACTTTGGTCATGACTTGTGGATGCTAGTGACATGCCCGCGTGCTGGTCTGCACGTTCTTGTCCACCTCCTTGCATGTTGGTTCTTACTTGACTTGCTTGGGACCTCTCGTGTCATCTGCCGATGCGTTTGCCCATCGTTGGAGGTATGCTCGAGAACTGCAAACGTCAAGCGTGGAGGCAAATGAGGGAACTTATGCATTTGGTCCAAGACGAGGCCATATTTGGAGGTGGCAGCAAGATTGGCATGAGCGGTGGTACCACTAAGTATAGCGGTGCCACTTGGAGGTGAACTCTAGATTCGGCAGTAAGGGTGATTTTCGGGCTCGGTCGTGTGGCCATGAGGTGAAGCCGTGGTCTCGACCATAAGCCATGTGCTGGAGCTGTGCTCACTTCCATAGTGGTGGTGAGATTGGATGTTAGCCCTGGCCACGGGCCGTGAGAAAGAGCAGTGGCTTCATTGTTGGACCTTGAGATGGGCTCAGGCTCGCACCTCAAAATGCGTTCGGTGCTGTCCCTTGGGAATGGCTCAGACTCGTGGAGGATTGGATCGTTAGGGTGGCCTTGATCCTCGTGATTATGCTTTTGGACACGGTTGTTCGGAAAGCTTCGGATGAATGATGAAAGGAAGGAAATCAATTTCCTTAGGTTTGGATTCGAGAGAAACACTTTGAGTATATCTCAAATCTCTCAATAAAAGTACCAATTTGTTTGTACAAATAAATTCTAAGTAGAATATTCACGGATGATCATCTCTTCTATCTCAATCTCCTTCTTCCACGAACCCTGCAAAATAAATGCCATCAACGGAGAACACCCAGGAGATGTTGGTCAAATGCCCTCTTATGCCTATGTCAGTAAATGGTCTCAAGGAGATGCTATTTAATTAAAAGGATGAAGTTTTCTTCTATGTGAAAGGAGGAGGCGCGTGCGTTGGGAAGTGGGATGAGAGCGCGGAGCCGTGAGAAAGGAATAGAGAAAGAGAGTAGCGTGTGCTTTGCTATTTTTTTTGGAATTACCTCATGTGCGGTGAGATGCCATCTTTATATAGAGCCTTCATCTTAGGTAGGGTTTGTGGAGAATAATTCCCTATTGATATGAATTATTCTTTTCCTTAAGTGAGATGACACGATAATATCAAGAAGATTTGGTGGAAATCGAATCTTTGATTTAGGGAGATATTCCTATCTTAAATAAGGATAATTGGCTAATTAAATAGGATTTAATTAGCACAATTATTTGACCTAAAGAATTTCTTTTTCCACGTTTTAGTTTTTGATTGGTTGTCAAAATTCATCTTCCCACAAGGTGTTTGACTAGTTTAATCTTTTGTCCATGTTTTGGGTGATTTACGAAGATTATTGCTGAGTAATGATGATGCTTTATTAATTGTCTCATGAGGATGGGCTGACATTATCATTGAACAATTAATTTTTGCAATATATTTGTGTTTGGGGACTTTAATTGGATTGGATTATGAGGTTGAATTAGATTACATTAGGCTGAATTGGATTTGAAATGATAACAGTAATCTAATGATGTTTTTGGCACTCAAGGGACTTGTATGCTCAAGTGCTTAAAAGCACTTACCTTTGCACTCGGAGAAACACTTGTATGAAACGGGGATAGCACTATTTTGCTATCTCCGACTAATCATGGCATGCCACAAGTGATAACTTTTTCACGTGTCAGTTTGTGATTGGTTGGGGAAAGCAAAACAATACTATCCCTATTTCATACAAGTTTTTCTGCTACACTAAGGGTTCTAGGTTTGATTCCCCATGATTAAAATGATGTGTTTAGTACTACACATAATTAAAGAATTTAATTAATTGAAATGTGCTGTTATATGGGTTTAAATATTGTATTAGACATAATTCTACTATACTTAGTCCTAGAAAGATTAGACATAATCCAATCCAGATTGTTTTCAGGCCATCAAATCTTTGACGACGATTATGAATCCTACCCAACTACATAATTTAACCCAACAATATTCATTAATATTATAATTTGGTAGAATTGTGGGCGCATGTTATGAGAATTGTTTTTTCGTTTAATTGAAGCCATAGTGGAGGAATGTGGACTCAAAATAGGACCGAGCTGGGCTTCAATTGCTTGATTTTTTCTCTAAAGAATATTTTCATTGAATTGTGTCAACACGTGACTATTTTCTGCATTATTAGTCATTTCTTATTGAATGTTGATGAACCACCTGGCATTCAAATTAAATAAATTAAATACTAAGAGTCATGGGAAGAGATGAATAAATAAATTGCCGTCTGTCCCCATCTAACAGCACACCAACACTGGAGTAAAAGAGACACGTTGATTCGAAGTACATGGTAAGTTCCATATAAATCCTGATATACATGGTATAATAATATACAAGAAAACTGATCACCAAAACCAAATGAAATTTGGAATTCTTCTTACCAAATCTTAATACTTGGTGAGCTAAAATTTGTAGAAATATCATTCAAATATTATAACCGTCTTAAAAAAAAAAAAAACGAAAATATTTATCTGGCATCTAGATCTGATGAGGAGACTCAAAGTGTCCATGGAAGGTTCTATTTAATTAAACTATTTATTTCAAATGTTAAAAGAACAAGTAGATGTTATTTTTGGTCTGTTATCTCGATCATGATTTTCCTACATGCTATTGGAACCTCCGACTCTGTGATCCGTAACCACATGCTCTAATTCTTTGATTTATATACGTCACTCTATTTTAACTCAATAAATATAAATTGCGCGTCTCATAAAGTGTGCGTGATTCTCTCCTGATCAATTCAACTTGATGTTATATTTGATCACAAGTGAAAATTTACCAATATTCAATCGGCACCTTAGTTGCGTGATTCTTCACTAGGAGTTCATACATGCTCTTAGTGAGAGCATATGAATGTTGTAATTCGTATATATACTTGTATATTTGAAGTCAGCTCCAAAGAAATGTCTTTTATTCAGAAAAGAGTTATGCACCAAAACAGATAATATGTAGCAAGTGTAACTAGAGATTCCAAGGTGCTGAATAGCGACTAGAGAAATTTATAAAGAACCCCATTTCTTGAAATGATTTTATAAATAAAACACCAAAACCTATAAATTGAAGAAGAAGAAGAAGAGAAAAAAACCCAAAAAGAACCATTTGTATTATTTTTTTAATTTCAATGACGTGTGAAATATTGTTATTATCTTTGCTTTATGATTTTTAGAAGAAAAAAACTATGATAACAGTGTTATAATAATTAAGTTTTTAAAGGTTTGGATGATATATTCGGTGGGCTGTTGAATTAGAATATATTGGCTACAGATTCCCAGGAGGTGGTCAATTTCTTAAAAGCTGGTGAGGAGACATGGAACAATATTAGGAATATGGTGGACGACATTCAACTTCAAGCAACTCAATTGGACATTGGCGAAGTGGTTCACCAACCTCGGCAGGGTAATTGTGTCGCTCACTTTGGCACAATTTCGTCTGAAAGCACAAACCTTCTGTTTTTGGGAATGTATCGCTTCAAGTTGGTGGTCACTGTTCTTGGAAAAGGATTTGGAGAATAGCTCAAAATTTCAACAAATATGACAATATCGCCCTTTTAGATCTGGACGTCAAATCCAAAAACTTTTCATCTTCCTCAATCCCTGTTTTGACTGTGCTCAAGGATTTCAAAACCAAGAGAACAAAACTACAATGGTCGCGGTCACTGGTTTCCAACTCAACGCCAGTTTTGACGTTGCTCAAGAATTGATGAATGTTCTGACCAAAAAGACCAAACTACAAAGATGAAAATATAAAATCCAATATTGCTTTGTTTCGCCTGAATGAGAAAGCCAGAAAAATGAGGGCACTCTTCAGTGTTCTTCCTCAAATTAATAACATGGTAAGATAGTTGTGACTTTGGAAGCAAAACTTAGATTGTATAATATATTAATGACATTGTTTTAAGTGCAAAGAGAATGACACATGTCAAGCAAAAAAAGGAGAAGGTCCAAAGGAGAAGGTTAGAGAGAAGGTTGCTAACATAATTTGTCGATTTCAAATAGACACTTTCTAGAATTTTGCTCCCTCAAGACAATTTAACCTATAAGAAACCTTAGGATATCTAAATTTCATGTACAACAAGAGTTTGATTTTTATTTATTAATTTTTTTTTTAAAAGTTCAAGGAAAAAAACAGATAGGGGGATTATTAAGGATTAACGTTTTCACAAAACCGATTCCAAAAGCATCTGTTAATACGTACTCAACAATCGTACGACAAAAATGTCCAATTTGAAATATACACAAAAACGTTTCCTTCGATATACGCGTTATTGTCCTATGTTAACATTTACTTTAACTACAATATATATATATATATATTATTCTGCATTGACAAGATTTTGGAACTTGGTCAGCGTTGGCCAACTTATTTCTGTAAAATTTCTAGACCTTTTGGTGTAGGCAACATTAAAATAACAGGCCCCAGTAGAAATCCTCCACGTGTAAAATCAGTACATCCTGTGCTATAAATACCCGTTCCTTTTCTCTCAATACCTCCACAACTGCCCAACAGCTTCTCACTCTCACTCAAAGATATACAGAAATATCACTCTCAAAGGCTCAGTCCTACCTCTTTTTCTCTCTCTCTCTCTCTCTCTCTTCTCAATGGCACCTACAGTTACTTCAATGGAGGCGTCTAATGGCCATGAAGTACCCAAAGTAGCAAGCATCAAAACACTAGCTGACTCAGCTTCCTTCACTTTTGTACCTTCTGAGTACACCTATACCAAAAATCCTAATGAACAAGGCGATGCAAACGACCCAGAGCATTCAATCCCCATCATTGATTTTGCCCTTCTCACGTCGGGATCTCCTGATCAACGAGCAAAAGTGATCCAGGAGCTGCGCAGAGCTTGCGAGGAATGGGGCTTCTTCCAGGTATGTACCTTAATTTGTTTATAGTAACAGGACTTGTGTTGTTAGACAGATACTTATGTTTACCTTATAATATCAACAAAGTATTTGTCAAACTGTATCCACAACTCTCATGATGAAAGCTAAGTAAGCATAAATTATATATATGGGAATTATTAGGTGACCAACCACGGTGTACCAGAGAATCTGATGCAATCAATGATCGACGCCTGTCATAGATTCTTTGATCTGCCGGAGGAGGAGAAGAAGGAGTTCCAAACAAGGAACCTGTTGGATCCAATCAAGTGCGGCACCAGCTTCAACGTCGACATTGAAAAAGTTCATCTCTGGAGGGATTTCCTCAAGGTCATAGCCCACCCTCAGTTCAACTCACTATACAAACCTGCTGGATACAGCGAGGTTTCACTGGAGTTCAGCAAACGAACCCGAGGAGTAGCCACAGAAATATTGAAGGGAATATCAGAGAGCTTAGGGTTGGAGGCTGACTACATTGCAAAGGCCATGAACTGGGACCGTGGCTTACAAATTCTGGCCGCGAATTACTACCCGGCGTGCCCACAGCCCGATAAAGCGATCGGCATTCCTCCTCATACTGATCACGGACTGGTGACCCTTCTCATCCAAAATGAGATGGGTGGCCTTGAAGTCAAGCACAAAGACCAATGGGTGTTGGTGAATGCTGCTCCGGGAACTTTTATTGTTAACATTGGTGACCAAATGCAGGTACCAAAATAACACCCAAATTTTTTAATCTAAAACCCATCTTATCTAAGAATTACAATCTAATAATTCTCTACTTATATTCATAAATTAAGTACCGATTATTTATGTGTATGGTTAATTTTTTTTGTGGCAGATTTTGACAAACGACAAGTACAAGAGCATATGGCATAGGGCTGTTGTGAACAACAAAGCTACAAGGATATCAATAGCTGTTCCCCATGGACCCTCACTGGACACACCAGCTTTACCAATCCCAGAGTTGTTAGAGAGAGAAGGCCAAGCTCCAAAATACATTGGGATGACATATGAGAAATTCATGGAGCTTCAAGCAAGTCCTGCTGCCCTCACGAAACCTTGCTTAGATCACCTGCGGGTCAAGCATAACTAAGCTACGGCTTCTCCCTAGTTAATTAGAGTCGAATAACAGCTTTGTTGCTCCTATGTACATTGTCTTGTTCCGATTCCGAATTCATGATATTTCGCAGTGAGACATTCTCATCAAGTGTCGGATATTTCGCACATGCTACTCAAGATTCGAATTTTTACTTGTATCTTCTGTACTTTCACAATATTATATATGTTTATAGCTCTAACTATGCCATTTAGTGTCCCGATTTGATTTATTTTCATTTATAAACCACCATCTCTGATATAAGAAAATTGACGGTGTAGCAAAAGGATTACTTGAGAACGTGAGTACTGAAGAAGCAATGGCAGAGGTAGAGCCTATATATTTAAGGGGAGGCAATAGCTGACATTTTTTTATATATATGAATTGCACACAAATTCGAATAAGAGCTTTGTTGCTCCTATACATTGTCTTGTTCCGATTCTGAATTCATGATATTTCGCAGTGAGACATTCTCGTCAAGTATCGGATAACCCTAGCACATGTTACTCGAGATTCAAATTTTTACTTGTATCTTCTGTACTTTCATAATATTATATATGCGATTCGAAGACCCTATGCCATTTAGTGTCCCAATTTAATTTATTTTCAATTATAAACTACAACCTTTGGTCTAAGAAAATTGATGGCATAGCGAAAGGATTACTTGAGAACATGAGTACTGAAGAAGCAATGGGTTTAGGGTAAAGGACACAAATTGTCATTTTAAAAAAATAAATAAAAATTGCACACAAATTGTCAAGTTTTATATAAAACGTAGTTTTTGAAAATTGGGGGTCACAACCACTTCTAGCCTTGAAATGGGAAAAACACTGTTTTGCTATCCCCGGTCAATAACGCTTTGACACAGTGATACGCGTGATAACACTTCCATATGACATAGCATTATAGGTCGGGGATAGGAAAACAATGTTATCCACGTTGTAACTAAGTTTTTCTTGAATTATGTGGCTCCGCCCTTGTGAAAATGGCTTCTTGCTTGAGTTGTAATCTTAGTGTATGTCCAAGAGAAATGTCAAATATAAAACATTAAATTGAAATTTGATGGTTTACATGGTAATTTGACATATATTGCACGATTTCATTCCGCCCGATATGTCTTTTGTCTTTAGTAAAATAAGCAATCAATAAAGTAATGATAAATGAAGAAAGAGAAAGGCATAAAATAAAATAATGATAAATTGTAGAAGTGGTGACTCTCATTTGTGCTTCTTTGACAAATATAATAATTTCAAATAAAAGTCATGACAGTACAAAACCCAAAGTAATGCTTTGTGGGCCATTTGGTTTAAAAAGTTGAAAATTATATGCAAATTGTAGGGGTTTTTTGTTCCAAAGTGATTTAATAGGCTGGGCTGCTGTAGGAAGACAACGAGCAAAATCCCCCAAATGCTTGAGTTCGAAAAACAAGCTCCCAAGAGAGTTTTTAGAAAATCTAATGAGATTTTAAAAGAACACTCTCAGGATCACTTCACTAACACCCAAATAAGCATGAGGATTTCGCTAATGGCTCAGCTTGAGGAGTATGTGGCATGAGAGCTAAGCTTTCATGAGTTTAGCAGTTTGAGAAAGAGAGAGAACAACATGAATTTCTTACAGAGGATCAAATCTAAACTGAGAACGAAGAAAGAACTTAGCAAGGTTTTATCTCAGGGGAAGAAGAAAACAATGGAGAAAGAGGATTGGGTGGCTTGAGTAAATTCCAGATTGCTTGACAAAGCTTGGTCAAGCTCTGGGTCGTTGAGTTGTGGATGTCTTTTCTGGGTAGCAAAAGTCTCCTTTTATAGGCGTTAGGAGCTCTAATTTCGTCTGGTTTTCCTCTTCCTTTTTCTTTGGCAGCTCCTACTTAGCCCTATTTTGATGAATTTCTCCATCCAAGGGGCATGGGATAAGGAACCCTTCATGGTTCCAATGGCTTGACGCAGCTGGGCTTTCCCATAGAGGGGAAGGCGCCACCTGCTTTCCTTACGCTTTCTCCCAGTGAGCTTACAGAGGAAAAGGGGAGAGATGGAGCCTTTTGTCCGATGGACATTTCTCTCACCCCCATGGATTTCCTCTGGTCTTGTCGTGGCTCCCTTATGACCATTGTTTGGAATTCAAACGGGATAGGGCTCGACGCCAGATTTTTGCAAGCTGCTGGGCTTGGGCTTGTACATATGGTATTGGGTCCTCTGGCTTTGTTGCTTCTATCGTTTGACAGGCTTTTGTCAAGCTGCTGGAAAGGCTTTCCCTCTAATTCTATTGATGTGGGCTGGGCTAAATATCTTGGTAGGTTCTTTGGTGTCTTCCTAGAGCATGGGTCAATTTTTTCTCCTCTCTCTCATGCTAACCCATATGCTTGGGTTCTAGGAACGGGCTTGAGTTCCAAAGCCCCCAAGTGGCTTTGAAACCTACGTTCCTTGAACCCTCAATGGGCCCCGTGATTGCTCGTTTCCCTCCATACCATAACCTTCTCAAGAAGCCCCGGTTAATTTCGTGGCTTGAGCCCACTTAAGCTCGTGACGTAGGTTGGTATTAGAATGCGCATGATTTCTATGCTCGTGCTTGGGGTTTTATTATGCCATGATAGGCTATAGTCGGGCCAAGTAGCGCCGAATGAGCATGTGAGCGTGATTTAGTAATATCGGTATGTCCTTGGCTCCTTTTGCACGTGCTTGTTTAGCATGATTTGTCGCTTGTAGCTTGTGTTGGCGGCTCTTATAAATTTTCTTTTATCCCGATTGAGCTTATTTTGCATCCAATCACTCATATTGGGCTAAGGGTTAATTTGGGCTTAGCCCCTTGGATTTTTGGGCCTCAACATTAGCCCCCTTGATTATTGGGGCCATGAATAGCTTTGAGATGGGTCAAATAATCAAACCTGGCCCAAAAGAAAAATCAAACCCAGGCTGCTGACGTGACCTTCTCGCTTCCCGCGTGTGTGCTGCCATGATTATTTTCCAGCGGTCTCTTGCATTCCTGTACGCTTCCATCAATCTTGTTTTATTTTATTTTTCTTTCCTTTTCTTCTCTTGTTTTTCTCTTTTCGCCTCTCGACTTCTCTCTTCAGACGCTATGAGCCCTAAAACTAGTTGCCCCTTTTCGTTTTTGCTGGTTTCTTTTCATACACGTGTCTAGAGAACCCTTGGGAAACGAGAAATCACAATGAGGCCTCAACCACAACCGCTGGTTGGTTATGCCCAGGAAACCGCTCGCAATCATCCGGGAAAAGCCACGATTCTTCTTTAAAATCCTTCAAATTTCTTCGATTCGCTCTTCAATCCGTCCAAAACCAAGCTTAGCAAAGTCACTTGGCGAAGTGTGGAGCAATTTCTACTGTGTAATCGCAAGGCGCTCCCCCTTTCGACTTGGCAAGTCACGGAAGAATTCCAGCAATAGCAAGTGGTAAGCATCGCTCCCTTGTTTTTTCTTGTTTTCTACATCTCGTTACTCCGGGCACATGCATCTATACACATACACATATACATACGCATATATGTACATGTGGAGGCACCCTTTATTTTTTTTTAGAATTCCTCATGAACAGGGCACTTTTCTCGGTCTGGGTTTCATCTAATTTCCCAAGCCCTAGGCTCGAATTTCGGGCATAGACCACTGATTTGGGATTTTAAGCGTGCTTGAGGCGATATCTTACCTTGATTAACCACAAAACCTCTAGATGGTGTCGAAGCATGGTGGAAGGAACAGGAACAGCCACTCCATGGCTTCCTTCGCATATTTTATCCCTGTGATTCATTTTCTCCTCTTTTCCTTTTAGCACCAGATAATCTTTTCCCCTCTCATAGGAAAGATTTGCATGATGATATTGAATTGGTCTCCTTTTTTTTCTTTCTTGATGTGGTCTTGGCATGATATTACAGAGATGTGCGTGCGTTCAACAATTCGTGAAGGTGCTGGAACTTATGCATTTTGTTCTTTCTTCCTCTTTTTTTTTTCCCAGGTGTCTGTGACTTAGTAGGCTTGCCATAGTGTCCACTGACCTTCCGCTGATCATGCTAGACCATCTCTACTCCATGGATGACAATCTTAAAGCAGAAGGGCCGCTCCTGTTGCTTGAAGATGCCCGTAAAAATCCCATTGTTGGTGATGAGCCATCCCCTGAGACTGCTCCTGTTATTAATCCTGCCTCCATATCCAGATGCTGCATTGAAAAGGGCCTCTTTCCAGCCGTTCCCCTATTCTTCCAATATCCTTGCGGCATCAGTAAAGGTTGGTCAGAATGGGTCGACCGTGAACTGCGGGATCCATCCACATGCAACATCCTGCGCAGAGCACAAGTCCTTGATGCCATCTTCCTTTCCAAATTGTGGGACATCCATATCGAAGCGAAGATGCTTCATCACGTGGTCCGGAGGTGGAGCACCGCTACTCACACCTTTGTGTGCTCATGGGGGGAATTTACCCCTACCCTTGAAGATGTGGCGAATATCTCTCGCCTTCCTGTCTGTGGCGACCGTAGTCCTTCTCGCACGCCCTCACCCTAAGAAATAGATAACCTTGCAGTCTTGCGAAGAGGCGCTCCCACCTCTCCCAGCACTTCACTCCGATTTAGCAACTGGATACAATATTTTGGGATGCAAACAGCAGAGTCCCTGCCGCTTACGCTGCCTTTATAGCTCGTGGCTTGGGCGGTTCGTGCTCTGTGACTTTTCTCGTGATCGCCTTCATGATCGTGTATTTCCCTTGGCTTTGGCCATAGCCCGAGGCGATACCATCCCCTTAGCCCCCATGTTCCTGGGACATCTATACCATCTACTTAATCGAACCCAACTTCTGGAAAAGAGTGCATCAGGAACCATGGGCGTGGAGACCCTCCTAAATTCTGGTTTCTTGCAGGTGTTCTTGTGGGAGCGTCTCAAAGGGTTGGATGTGCATTCACTCCCTCATTCGCATGCTATAAAGTTGGCTGACTGGGGCAATGGTTCCTTTATGCCAAACAATCTTCCATTAGTTTGCAGGTGGTTCAAGAGAATGCAGAGGAAAGGCCAGAATTTCTTAAAGCTGCTAGACAATGTCGAGAATTTTGTCTTTCGTCCTTACGGCACCTCACAGAGACCTTCACTTTCGTGCCCTTCTATCACGACATCGGTGATACGATTGAGATTCCAGCAGCCGATCGCAGAGTGATGGCCCTAAGTATGCTTTGTTGAATGTTGCTCCCATCCCCTTGCCTATTCTTAGGGATAATCGCGCAGAGATTTCGTGACCTACTCTCCACAACGAGTCAGCGGTTCGAGCTTGACCAAGGGGTTCCTAGTCCCAACCATGGTGACCCTTTGCACTACACAGATCTTCTGGAGCAATGACCACATACCAGCCATTGCAGGCCCATCGTTTTAGCGAGCAAGACGAGGGTTGGTGGCTTTTCCAGAGGCTACCAAGCTTACTGGAACCGCTGTCTCTCTTCCTTTCGTGAGTTCCAATCCTTTCCCGGGACAGACTGCCTCCTACAAAGGCTCGTCTTGTGGGCTTGGTTTCGGAAGAGAAAGCCATCCCTCTTAGCCAAAAACGCAACTTGCCCTTCATTTCCAAGAGTGGTGACATTGTTGGGGAATTTCCTAAGACGAAGCCGGCCGGGGGTACAGAGTCCTGGCGGCTCGGAAAGTGCAACGCCGACAAAAAGGAAGCGAGAGGAGGAGCGAAATGTGAGTGAGAAGCGCATCGCAGTAAACCTAAAAGGTTCATTCCAAGGTAGCCCTGAGTGGCCCTCCTCAACCGAAGAAGCAACTCCCGAACAGCCAGTCTTGGCCTGCGATCCGGAGCCGGTCGCCTGGCAAGGTGCCGAAACTACCCATCTCCGCGTAAGTGTTCTTGACTTCAGCACTCTTCATACCCCTCTTTTTGCTTTATGCATGATATGTGGGTAGATACTTATTTATTATATACATATTTTTTTATAGGGAAAATGGGTACCACCCCAAAGAGAAAGAGAAGTGACACACCCCCGGTATCTCCTCAGGTGACCCCTAAAGCGTCGGCGTGCGCATTCTACATGCGAGATTTTCTGGAACACGCACCTAAGATCGTTGAAGCTGCCGGAACCCCAACTGTAGTGACAGTTGACGATGATAGTGATGATAATGACACCACCGAATCCGAGGCTAATGTTCCAGAGCAAGAGAACGTTGATGATGCTAGTGAAGATTCTGGGGACTTCAATGAGGGTTGCAGTGAGGATGCATTTGCTTATTCCAGTGACTATCCAGGAGGACAAGGTGGTTCAGATGTTTTCTTCGAGTCCGCTGGTAGCAGACACGCCGTTTTAGCGCCGAGCGGTAATCACGCGTTTTAAGCTTTGTCCCCCCTTCTTCCTCACACCATAATCAGACACTTGACGCGTGCTCATCCTGCAGTTATTGACATTGCTGAGGACCCAAACCCCCTATTGCGGCCATTGCCGATCCTCGCTCGGACCCGTGAGGTATCCGTGCGATAATATTCTATTTACCTTCTTCTCCTACTCATCTGCCAATACCCATTACCATCAATTATCACGTACTAATCCTTGCATGCACCCCTTTCTTTTTTGCAGGCTGAGCATCTCGCTTCAAATTTGGAAATTGTGCCCGTAGTACCTTCTTCCTTCAACACATTCGATACACTGGTCGAGGCAGCCCTCACAGGATCCTCTCCAACCATGACACCAACGGATTCTCGGGATGAAATGCCTAGGCTCCAAGTTACACCCTTTACCACCTATCTTCCAA
This sequence comes from Prunus mume, assembly GCF_029339155.1. NCBI lineage: Eukaryota > Viridiplantae > Streptophyta > Magnoliopsida > Rosales > Rosaceae > Prunus > Prunus mume. The sequence goes on along the minus strand of NC_142703.1, from coordinate 21,574,543 downwards.
AGCATTTTCTCCAGAGGGACCTTGATCCTGCCATTTCGCACACCTTTCTAGCACCTTCTGAGCAACACCTTTGTCGCCCATACAACCCTGCCCGTTCCATCTCACGTTCAACCACTTCTCCGCGACAGGCCTAGTCCCCTAGCACTTCTTCCAGCGGTTCAATGTGTCAATGCGAGCATCGCTGAAACGCCAGCTATCATTACTCGCGGGAATGTTGCAGAACACCCTTGCAAAGACGCCTTGGCCGGAGGGAGGAATCATTTACGCCTTCATGGCTTTCTTTGACAAGGCGCTGTGTCTTTCGATCCGCAGATGAACTCCTGCCGCTCTACCATCGGTTTAATGGTTACACACTCTTCCGGGAATTCTTGTTTATCCCGAGATAGTCGCAGCTTTGAAGAAATTTCGACAAGTACGGGATTTCATGGACATGAGTATTACTTCTTCATTCTCGATCAGGTCGCTTCCGCCCTCGCTTGGTGCTCCATGGATGGATATCTTGTGCACCGCCGGACATTATCGATCACAGCTCCTCTGGGCGGGATGCGCTTTGCAGGCTATGACTCTGGCTTTGAGCAGTCTCTTTCAACTCGTGAAGGGTTTGGCACGTGCTGCATTTGGGGCACGGACAGTTCATAACATGAAGTCAAATCCGGCCCTGATGAAATAAGGGCAGCAGCAGAGGCTTTGGTCTTCAAGCAACACGAATGGAAAACCAGCGCAGGAATTGCATGGCCTCCTTTCGCCCAAGGTATCTCTTCCGACAGTCTTGGCGTGTGATGAAGGCAAAGGATGACAAGATCTTCTCACGGGGCCTCCTCCGTTCCCTTCTAGCCATCCTTTGAGGCTCGTGACTTTTCATCCTTCCCTCATGTTTCCTCATTCTACATATGTTCAATGTTACTCTGATTTCTCCTGACATTCCCCTTTTTTTTTTTTGTTCTGTTTTGCAGGTCGCATTTTGCTTGGTGTAGGATTGACTAGCTTGACACATTCTAGAGTTTCGTTCGAGATTGAAGCACACATTACTTCTTAGCGTGTATAGCTTGATTTTGACTTATGTTGTAAAACTTGTACTGTGGCAGCTTGGCCTTTTAGTGTTGTTGTGTTCCAGCTGCCGGAACCTATGTTCCTCTTTTTTTCTTTTGCCAGAAACACATTGTAGCTCTTATTCGACATGTATAAAATGCCTGGTTGGTAGAATCCTTTGCTTGAATTTTAGATCGGGTATCCTTTTGAAGCATGGTGGTTGTTTGCCAAAGTTTTGTTAGGATGGCCCTTTGACACTGCTTATTTTCTTTCAAGGTTCTTGGACCTTATGAGCATGCTAGCTTCCTTTTGCGGGTGCTTAGCTTGGCTTGTTCCTTTTCATTTTGCCCAAGCTTGAAAGCTGCTACAGACCTAGGATCCCATTCAAATGGCTTTGCTTGACATGTCTTTTGCTAAGTAATATTTTCCTCCATTTTTTTTTGGATATCCGGCGTATATTTATATGTAATTGTAAATGCATGTTCAAAAAGAAATTCGAGGTACGAAGAAGGGCAAACATTTAGAGACAATTTTTTTTTCAAAATACTCATTCATTTTCATTCCAAACCCCATGCTACCATGATGATACAAAAGCTTTTCAAAACAAAGAGCATATAGAAGGAGACAACATTTTTTAGATAAAAAGAAATGCAATAACATGAAAATAAGATATTATGCCTACTTAGCAGTAGTAGGGCTTGAGCCATTTTCCATTGATGGGGTCTATTAGCATGCCTTCCTTGACAGAGATCAAGCGATAATAACCGCTGCTATGTACCTCTTTGACTGCGAATGGACCCTCCCATTGTGGGGCAAATTTGGAAGGTCCTGACATTTGCCTTCTCACATGTTCAACGACTTTTAGCACGAGATCTCCTTGCTTGAAGGCTTGAGGCTTAACGGTCCTGTTATAGGCTTGGGCAACAGTCTTGTTGTAGAGTGCCATCCTTCTTTCAGCTTCCATCCTTTTCTCATCAACTGCTTCGAGATCTAGCAAACGCCAATCTGAGCATGTCTTTGCATCCCATTCAAGATCATTGACAGCTGCTATCCTGGCTGTCGAGATGGTGATTTCCACGGGTGAAATAGCCTCAGATCCGTACACAAGCGAGTAAGGTGAAAAACCTGTAGCGCTCCTTGGTGAGGTGCGATAAGCCCACAAAGCATCCGGCAGGTGAACACTCCAGCCTCCTTGATACTCATATACCATCTTGCTTAGAATCCTCAATATCGTCTTATTGGTAGCTTCCGCTTGACCGTTTCCCTGCGGGTAATAAGGCGTAGAGCGACAATGCTTGATACCGTACCCACTAAGGGTTGAACCTACTTGCTTGTTAACAAAAGGTGTGCCATTGTTCGGTGATCATCTTGTATGGGATTCCGAACCTACACACAATGTATTCCCGAATGAAATTCGAGACATCAGCTCCTGTGGCCTTTCGAAGGGGAATTGCCTCAACCCATTTCGTGAAATACTCCGTAGCGGTGAGGATCCATATGTAGCCATCGGAAGGGGGATGGATTGTCCCAATTCAATCAAGCCCCCAAGTATGGAAAGGCCAGGGAGTGCGCATGTCTTGCAGCAATGTGGGAGGTTTGTGGCTTAGATTAGCATGGATTTGGCAGGTGTGACATTTCTTAACAAAGTCATGTGCATCCTTCTTCATGGTAGGCCAATAATACCCAATGCTTAGTAGCTGCCGGTGAAGCTTCTTCATTCCTTGGTGCTCTCCGCACTCTCCAGCATGTATCTCTTGCATGGCTTGACGCGCTTCTGATTCTCCCAAGCACTTTAATGGCTCACCATTAAACCCCTTCCGATAGAGAGTTGACCCATCAACAAAGTACCTCTTTATGGTCTTTTTGAGCTTATAGGCAAGCTTGGGGTTGGTCGGCAGAGTTCCTCCAACAAAGAATGCCAAGTATGGAGTCCGCCAATCTTCTGCAAATGAAACAGTGAATGACTCCTCCGTAGAGGGTATCGTAGAGCGGGTGGGACAATCGGATTGTAGTTCATTGCTTGCTTCTTCATCTCTCGCCAATAATAACCTTTGCGTTGCAAGCGCCGGTGCCGACATCGGTTCCAAGCCGCAAGTGGCATCGTGTACCTCTTGCAACCTCCTTCTTGCTTCGCCATCCCAACACACCGGTCGAACACCTCCCGGAAGACGCCTCAGTAAGTTCCCAAAGATAGTCACATAGTCTTTCAAGTCTTTAATGTCTGCTCTCTTCACCTAATTTTTTCTTCAGTGGCTTTCTCCAATCATCCTCTTCCAAAGAAGTCCCCCTAGGCCATTGCTTCGACCACTGGTGTGCTTCTCCTTATCACGGTGATGTTGGGCTGCTCTTGCACAAATGAGAGCTTTGATCCCAATGTGGCCAAAGCATCAGCGTACCTATTGGTGGCTCCTGGAATGTGCTCCATCACGATTTGCTTGAAGGAATTAATGAGCCTTTCAGCAGCTGTCCGATATGGTGCCAAGGTTGCTTCCTTCACCGCAAAGCTTCCTTGCAATTGACTTAGTACTAGGTTTGAATCGCCGATGATCTTCACCTTTTCTGCGCCCATTTCTCTTGCTGTGGACAATCCTACAATAAAAGCTTCGTATTCCGCCACGTTATTCGTGCATGGAAAGTCTAGCTTGAATGAGAGAGCCGTAGCTTGCCCATTGGGATTAATGAGCACGACACCTGCCCCTCCACCTTTCGATGTGGAAGACCCATCAAAGTAGAGGGTCCATGGTTCCTCCTCCATGTAATGAGCGACCATTTCCGCAGCTCTCCCAGGACTTCCTTGGAAAGGGTTGATCCTTCTACTTCGGGGAACAGAGCTAGCATGTCAATCACAGCTTGTCCCTTGATGGCCTTAGGAGTTGTGCATACGATATCAAATTCGGAAAGTCGCAATAACTAACGTGCGAGACGACCGGATAATACCGGCCTTGTGAGCAGATATCTTACGGGATCGGACTTTACTATGAGTTGTAACTTGTGAGCAAGGAAGTAGTGTCGCAAGCTGTGCGGCATAGACGAGAGCAAGGCATAAGAGTTCATTTTGGGTACCTTGCCTCAGCTCCTCTCGCTTGTCGGCTTACATAATAAGCATGTGGCTTTCCTCCCGTTATGGCCATCCTGCGCAAGCAAAGCACCAACCGCAGCACTTGTCGCAGCCAAGTAAAGCTTAAGTGGAAGTCCTCGAATAGGTGCCTCATCGTGGGCAGCTTTGTGATCATTGTTGTACCCCTGGTAAGCTTCTTGGCATCCCTGCTCCATATATATGGCTTCCCTTTCTTAAGGAGAGGAGTGAAAACACTCATCATTGCAGCAAGGCCTGGAATAAAACGCCGAATGTATGACAATCTTCCCATAAAACTTTTCAACTCCTTTGGATTCTTAGGCGGTGCAAGAGAGCATATGAAAATTCCTTCGAGGTTGTACAACAGGTCTTGCACCGAGCTCAATATTTAGCGTATGACTTACCAAGTTTGGATTAAGGCCGGGCATCTCTTCATAACTCCAAGCAAACACATCTTGAAATTCTTTCAATAACGACACCAAAGCCTCCCTTTCTTCCCCCGTTAAATGAACACTGATAGAGATGGGTCTTGGGACAGATGGGTCATCACTTAAATTAATTGTTTCCAGCCGCTCAGCCTACTGCTGAGCCATCTTGCATGTGCTTGGGCGCTGTCATTGGTTCTTGGAAAGGACAAGGCAAGGGTGCCTTGCCATTTAGACTCTCGCGGCTGTCTGCTTGCATAGCTTCTCCACCATACTGGGCTTTCCGTAGGATACGGCCAAGCCCCAATCCCGCCATAAGCGTTTATATACAGTGCGCCCATCCGGCAAGCGTAACCTTTGAGCATTGAGGATGATCGTAGGCATGGTTGTTGGCCTCCGAGTGCCTTTTTCTTTCTCGATCAACGATGGTTATGAGCTCCTCGTTGCTCAGATCCCGAATCTCGGTCCACGATGGCAGGTAAGTCCCAAAATTCTTGGATGGGTTGCTTCCGGCGCTGTGCACTCGGTGCAGAATTCTGCCTCGGAGTAGTGAGCTTCGCTTTGATTGAACGGAGCTTGATTCCCGGTATGCGGAGTGGTCTTAGCCCAATTCTTCCTTTTACACATTGATGGTACGTAGAGACCACAAGTTTATGTTTGTTGAGCCATGGCCTTCCCAACAAAGCATGATAAGCCACATCTACGTCCACCACATAGAACTTGGTAAGTGACCGGACGGGCCCTACCTTCAAATTTACTTGCATATATCCAACCGTAACCTCACTTTGATTCCCAAACCGCTAATGCTCGTTTGGGACTGCACAATCTTGGATAGTGGAATACCAGCTGTAAGTACGCAGAGGCAAGATGTTACGAAGAACCGTGTCTACTGAGCCCTCCGTATGAACACATTATTGATTTGTCCCTCCGTAAAGCGGCCTCCTATGATCCGGGTATGGAACTTCCATGTCCTCGTCTGTGAAAACAATAGCATTGTCATTTTCCAAGAATGACCTTTGAGGTTGAGCAGTGAAGCAATGGGGGTTGGTTCTTGCAGAAATATTCATGAGGGCTACAAGACTACTTCCCTCGCTGAGGCCCAAACCAAGTTGGTCGAAGAGTGACTTAACTCTAGGGTTTCTCTGGAGGACTTGTGAAGCTGTGGGTCCTTGCTTCGAGCCTAGATATTGCTCCATTACAATTGCCTCACTGTAAGGGTGTGAAATGTCACACAGACGTTTCCTGTCCTAAGAGGCTCCTGGCGTTGTTCTTCCGCATGTCCAACATGAACACCCCATTGTCTGCACAGCCATCCCATCCATCGAGTGGCCATGGCGTGTCGTAGCTTGACGGTTTCGAGTATTTGCACCAGAAGCTTTATCCATGTTTCCACAAGGCTCCCAAATAGCCTCTGGTGGCTTTGGATCATTCCTCCATGGGTGGCACAATTCGTCATCGTCGAGCAAATCATCCTGAACATGTAATAACAACAGCCGTTTCTTTCCCCCTCCATTTTGGCAAAGGGTCCTCATCAATAGCCTGCTTCCTAGAGGGAAGCTCAAGAACTCCCTCATGTATTTTGCCATGTAATATCCTCCTTAAACTCTGACAAGCGGTGGTCGGATGTCCTACAAACTGGTGGTAGCGATGATCTGGGATCACTTTTTCTTCCCTGGTGGGGACCTTGTAGGGCCTGAGAGGTTTGATCGCGCCGTCAGCAATCATTGTGTCGAGGATGGCATGAAACTCTTCATCTTTGCAAGGCAATGGCGGGTACGTCTCCCTATCTTTCCGTTTGCGTGAGCTGTAGTCGTTAGATGGCTTCTCATCCGTGGCTAACACCTGATGTGATTCCTTCTTCTCACTCCTCCAGCCCCTTTGTCCAGTCGGTTTGATAGACATGCTTGTCTTTCTTACCGCTTCCAAAGAAGGAAAATTGGTGATGCCAATATTTTCCAAGTATACTCTATAGTCTGCCACAATGTTGCTGATGCAAATCTCAACAAGTGCCTCCTCATCTTTTTCATCATAGCAATCGAGAGCCAAGTCCCGGAATCTTCTCACGAAGTCCACGGGATCCTCCCCTTGCTTTTGGCGAGTGTTGTTGAGCTGCGTGGTAGTGACCCTCTCCTCGTGCTGAAAATATTTTTACAAAACCGCTTGCCGTCGTCCCAGAACGCATAGAGCCTGGTGCCAATGTGGTGTACCATGTATAAGCCCGATCGGTGAGGACTCTTTGAGAATTCTCGGAGTCGCAGATTATAATCACCAGCGTGTGGCCCCAAAGCATCAAGGAATCGGTTGACATGTTCCTTTGGGCTTCCTTTCCTCCCATCGAAGAGAACAAAGGTTGGTGTTTCGTAACCTTTGGGATAGGGCTGCTGGAGTAAACTTGCTGGGTACGGTGGTGAGGAATGTACTTCAATCCTCGACTTCAACTAAGCTCCTTTCCAAAGATGGCAACGACATCCTCCTGGTGACAAAAGACGGTCCCTTTGTTCGACCCTTTCCAGAATGCGCATTCTTCTTGGACGTCTATCCTCTTCGCTTGGCTTGGAAGCAGCATTTTTAATTCTTTGATAGTGTCCATCATCTCCTTCTGGGTTTCCCCAATGGCCTGCATAGCCTGTGATGAGATCAGTGAGGGTGAAGGCTTCCTCACTTGCATGTTCTTGTCCTCTAGAGGAAGCATTTTGCCTTGATTCAGAATCACCATGGTCGGGCCCATCTTGGGAGGCCATGGTATTGCTCCTGGTTTTCTTTCTTGAAGGCATCAGTAAAATGGCAGCTTGTTCCCCAGTGAAGTCGCCAATTTATGTAGGGGTTTTATTCCAGAGCCTAACGAATAGGCCTGGGCTGCTGTAGGAAGGCAACGAGCAAAATCCCCCAAATGCTTGAGTTCGAAAAACAAGCTCCCAAGAGAGTTTTTAGAAAATCTAATGAGATTTTAAAAGAACACTCTCAGGATCACTTCACTAACACCCAAATAAGCATGAGGATTTCGCTAATGGCTTAGGCTGAGGAGTATGTGGCATGAGAGCTAAGCTTTCATGAGTTTAGCAGTTTGAGAGAGAGAGAGAACAACATGAATTTCTTACAGAGGATCAAATCTAAACTGAGAACGAAGAAAGAACTTAGCAAGGTTTTATCTCAGGGGAAGAAGAAAACAACGGAGAAAGAGGATTGGGTGGCTTGAGTAAATTCCAGATTGCTTGACAAAGCTTGGTCAAGCTCTGGGTCGTTGAGTTGTGGATGTCTTTTCTGGGTAGCAAAAGTCTCCTTTTATAGGCTTTAGGAGCTCTAATTTCGTCTGGTTTTCCTCTTCCTTTTTCTTTGGCAGCTCCTACTTAGCCCTATTTTAATGAATTTCTCCATCCAAGGGGCATGGGTAAGGAACCCTTCATGGTTCCAATGCCTTGACGCAGCTGGGCTTTCCCATAGAGGGAAGGCGCCACCTGCTTTCCTTACGTTTTCTCCCAAGCAGAGCTTACAGAGGAAAAGGGGAGAGATGGAGCCTTTTGTCCGATGGACACTTCTCTCACCCCCATGGATTTCCTCTGGTCTTGCCGTGGCTCCCTTATGACCATTGTTTGGAATTCAAACGGGGATAGGGCTCGACGCCAGATTTTTGCAAGCTGCTGGGCTTGGGCTTGTACATATGGTATTGGGTCCTCTGGCTTTGTTGCTTCTATCGTTTGACAGGCTTTTGTCAAGCTGCTGGAAAGGCTTTCCCTCTAATTCTATTGATGTGGGCTGGGCTAAATATCTTGGTAGGTTCTTTGGTGTCTTCCTAGAGCATGGGTCAATTTTTTCTCCTCTCTCTCATGCTAACCCATATGCTTGGGTTCTAGGAACGGGCTTGAGTTCCAAAGTCCCCAAGTGGCTTTGAAACCTACGTTCCTTGAACCCTCAATGGGCCCCGTGATTGCTCGTTTCCCTCCATACCACAACCTTCTCAAGAAGCCCCGGTTAATTTCGTGGCTTGGGCCCACTTAAGCTCGTGACGTAGCTTGGTATTAGAATGCGCATGATTTCTATGCTCGTGCTTGGGGTTTTATTATGCCATGATAGGCTATAGTCGGGCCAAGTAGCGCCGAATGAGCATGTGAGCGTGATTTAGTAATATCGGTATGTCCTTGGCTCCTTTTGCACGTGCTTGTTTAGCATGATTTGTCGCTTGTAGCTTGTGTTGGCGGCTCTTATAAATTTTCTTTTATCCCGATTGAGCTTATTTTGCATCCAATCACTCATATTGGGCTAAGGGTTAATTTGGGCTTAGCCCCTTGGATTTTTGGGCCTCAACACAAATAATGCTTGAAGCTTGCAGGGGCAATTTTTGTTGACGTGAGTCTTCCTAATTAATCAAGGAGATTTATTTCCTTGAATAATTAAGGCCCCGTTCGGTAATGTTTTAAGGGGTTGTTTTCATTTTCAGAAAACAAAAATGAGGTAAAACACGTTCGGTAGCCCAAAAACAAAAAACACTGAGAATGTTTTCATAAAATGAAAACAAGTTCATGTGAACTTGTAGAAAACAGAAAAAAGTTGTTTTCATTCTCATGAGAAACATTTTCATAAAAAGAACTCACATATTATTATTTCGAATTGTACTACCAGACACATTTTCATTGTTTTTGTTTTCTGAAGATGTTTTCTAATTAATCTACCAGACACATTTTCATTTCCTGAAAATGCAAATTTGTTTTTTTGTTTTCATTCTTTGAAAATATTCTAAGAAGACATTCTCCGAAAACGTTACCGGACGGGCCCTAAGGGATTTACTTTCTTATTTTATATAGTTGACAAATCATTGTATAATTAGGAGATACTATCCCAATTGGTTACTGTATCTATTTCTTTGTAAAGCTCTCATGTAAACTCTTATATATACCTTCTTATGGAGAAGAACAAAACTTAACCTAAAGAATTCAAACCATATTCATACTTTAGCATGATACCAGAGTAATCGATCCTAGGTTGTCTCTAAACCTTAAGTCAAATCCTCATATTTAAATTCCTCAAATCCAAATCCCTCAAATCCTCTAATCAAAATCCCTAAAATACATACCCTCAAATCTTATGCACATACCTCTCAAATCAAATTCCAACATCAAATTCCTCAAATTAAATTCCTCACATTCTCATGTTACATCTTACTTCTGCTGTGATGTCAAGACCCTTTACGATTCTCTCACTTCTTGCAGACTCACAAAAGTATGCGGTCAATCCAACTGACCCGGCTACCGGGACTGGTGCTTCTATCACCACCACCAAAAGTTCTGTTTTTCATACACCCTCTAAAAAGTCCACATGAATTATTGACTCGGGTGCTAAGGATCACATGACAATTGATCCTGCCCAACTTATTAGTTACAAATCATCCACTTCATCGGTGGTATCTAATGTTAATGGTACCCCCTCCCTTGTAGTTGGGGAGGGCTCTTTATCTCTCTCTAATTCCCTCATCTAGATTTTGTGTTGCTTGTTCCATCCTTGGACCAAAACTTGTTGTTTGTTGCACAACTTACTATTACTTTGGGGTGTACTATAACATTTTGGCCGAATCATTGTGTTTTCATGACATCCTTATGGGAAAGACGATTGGTTGTGGTACTAGGTGGGGCAAACTCGACTACTTAGACTGGGCACTGAATAATGAGACCAAGGTTGGTCAAGCTTTCACAACAAGAGGAACTTGTTCTGAGGGAGAGAGAGACAAAGTTTGGTTATGACATAAACGTCTTGGGCATGCTTCGTTCGGTTATTTGAAGAAGTTGTTTCCATCATTATTTTTTAGTCTTGATATTTCCAGCTTCCAATGCGATACTTGTGAATTGGCTAAGAGCCATCGTGTTCCGTTCCTATTAAGTTCAAATAAGAGTTTGGTTCCGTTTTCACTTGTTCATTCTGATATTTGGGGACCTACTAAAATTGCCACTCTAGTAGGAGCTCGATAGTTTGTCACGTTTATAGATGATTGCACACGCATGACTTGGGTTTCCCTTCTCAAAACTAAAGGGGAAATCAGTTTAAAGTTTCAACAGTTCCATAAAATGGTGAAAACACAATTTCAGGCCCGAATCCAAGTTCTCCGTTCTAACAATGGCAGAGAATTTCTCAACCATGATCTTAACAAGTTCTTACAAAATCATGGCATCATACATAAACTTTCATGCCCATACACTCCCCAACAAAATGGAGTGGCTGAAAGAAAGAACAGACATTTATTGGAAGTAGTTTGTGCCTATCTCTTTGGTGCCAATATGCCTCGGCCTTTTAGGGAGAAGCTGTCCTTTTTGCAACTTACCTTATTAATTGGATTCCCTCTAGTATCTTAAATTTTCAAACACCACTTCAAACACTTCACCACCATATGCAAATACCTCTCACCGCAAACCTGAACCTCGGATTTTCGGCTGTGTTGTATTTCTACACTTACATGATCACCAACGAAGCAAACTAGATCCCCAAGCATAAAAGTGTGTTTTCATTAGCTATGCTCCTCATCAGAAAGGGTACAGTTGTTATCATCTCTCTCTCTCTCTCTTTCTATATATATATATATATATATATATATAATCCTTACACCGGATAAGCCCGAATTGGCTTGGATAAAATTTTAACACATGTTTGTTTTTGATTGATTATAGTTTTAAATGGGGATTGTTAATGTTGGCCCCACCAAAAACAACTTCTTAGGGGGGACAATAAAACACATGTGGAAAGGGGGGAGCAAAAAATAAGCCCCCATTTGCCCCAAACCCCACTGTCACCACCACCCAGTGAAACTCTATCTACACCAGTAATACCAACATCCATACCTCATTAAACCCCATCCCACGATTAAGGGGCGGAGCCACATATAAGCCTGTAATGGTTGTGACCCCTTAAAACCCCATGAAAAAGACATTAATACTTAAGCAGCTGCTGCAATATATATTAGTTGAAATATAACTCTATATAACCTTGAAACTATAGTACACACAAAAAATCAAACCACCACCAACCATGAACAAGTGAGAGAGAGAGAGAGAGAAGCCAAAAAAAAAGGACATTGGGGATGGATGGTAACGTGAAGGTAATTGGGGTTGGGCCAGATGGGGGTGGTGTTTTTTTTGTTTTTATTTTATAACCGATGGTTGGGTTTGTTTTAATTTTTTCATTTAAGATAATTTTAGGGAATAATTTTTTTTTTATTATATCTTTTTTTTATGGATAAGATATTAATAAAAATAATTTTTAGAAATGGCTCAACATTTTGGTTGATTGATGCATTTTAGTGAAAATTTAAAATTTGAAGTAACACATCTATTATTTATGTTATTTTAACATTATACAGCTTTTTAGTCTGGTATTACATCAAACATCGGATAAGTCTTATTCAGCTTAAATTAAACTCAGCCAATCGAGGACAATCTCTAAGTACAGTTTATGCCAAAACAATCATTTGTAACAAACAAGGCCTTAGGTTTTTAAAAATAGCTAAATAATATTTAGGACAAAAATGAGAAACCAAACCACCACCACCATCCTTCGATGGAGAAACCAAACAAGCAACACCATCATTCGATGAAGAATTAACCACCATCATCACACTTCTTACACTACTATATAAATATACATTGTAATATCACAACCAACATGTTTGTTGTGGCGACAAGGTTATGGTCACAAAACTTGCCAGTGAAATCATTTGTCGAGATTGTTCCAAAGTGTATCGTCGCCTTTATAGAGTATCATGATACTCCTAAAATGCTTAAGATGGTTTTCGGGATTGGAATCCCCTTTGAATGGTCTAAAGGTAAGAGTCGAGAAACCACCTTGGTGGAGCTGCGTGCTTATTTTCATCGTTGAACAGCGAGAAATTTGCTCAGTCCACCTCTTTGTGCAGGGTGTCTTCCAAGTCACCTTCGAATTTTAGGTCTCGGAGTTGATCATTCATGAGCTTCTCAACATCCTAGACTCGCAACTCTTGTGGTTCTTGCCAAGGGCTTCTATGGCGTTGGTGTCGTTAGTCAACCTCCTCATTAGCAAAAGAGTGTTGTTCTCATCGACTACCCTGCCGATGCGGCATATTAGTGGATTAAGTTTATGAATAATTTTTTGTGGCACGTAGCGTAGAATTTACCCTTTCGGTACTAGTCGGTGAGCATCCTCCTTGACGCTCTCTATGAGGTGGGCTACGGGGATGGCCTCTTCATGGGTCTAACCTCAAATGAACACTTCTTTGGGCGCCCAAGCGGGCATGGACATCAGACTGTGCCCCCAACAATGAGTGGACATTAGTTCATAGGCCTAATCTTGAACGGATACTTGACCTACTTTGGTCATGACTTGTGGATGCTAGTGACATGCCCACATGCTGGTCTGCACGTTCTTGTCCTCCTCTTTGCATGTTGGTTCTTACTCGACTTGCTTGGGACCTCTCGTGTCGTCTGCCGATGCATTTGCCCATCGTTGGAGGTGTGCCCGAGAACTGCAAACGTCATGCATTGAGGCAAATGAGGGAACTTATGCATTTGGTCCAAGACGGGGCCATATTTAGAGGTGGCAGCAAGATTGGCATGAGCGATGGTACCACCGAGTATAGCGGTGCCACTGTGGAGGTGAACTCCAGATTCGGCAGTGAGGGTGATTTCCAGGCTCGGCCGTGTGGCCATGAAGTGAAGCCGTGGTCTCGACCATAAGGCCATGTGCTGGAGCTGTGCTCACTTCCATGGTGGTGGTGAGATGGGATGTTAGCCCTGGCCACGGGCCGTGAGAAAGAGCAGTGGCTTCGACTGTTGGACCGTGAGGTGGGCTCAGGCTCACACCTCAAAATGCATTCGGTGTTGTCCCTTGGGAATGGCTCAGACTCGTGGTGGATTGGATCGTTGGGGTGGCCTTGATCCTCGTGATTATGCTTCTAGACACGGTTGGTCGGAAAACTTCGAATGAATGATGAAAGGAAGGAAATCAATTTCCCTAGGTTTGGATTCGAGAGAAACACTTTGAGTATATCTCAAATCTCTCAATAAAAGTACCAATTTGTTTGTACAAATAAATTCTGAGTAGAATATTCACGGATGATCATCTCTTCTATCTCGATCTTCTTCTTCCACGAACCCTGCAGAATAAATGCCATCAACGGAGAACACCCAGGAGATGTTGGCCAAATGCCCTCTTATGCCTAAGTCAGTAAATGGTCTCAAGGAGATGCATATTTAATTAAAAGGATGAAATTTTCTTCTATGTGAAAGGAGAAGGCGCGTGCGTTGGGAAGTGGGATGAGAGCTCGGAGCCGTGAGAAAGGAATAGAGAAAGAGAGTAGCTTGAGCTTTGCTATTTTTTTTGGAATTTACCTCATGTGTGGTGAGATGCCATCTTTATATAGAGCCTTCATCTTAGGTAGGGTTTGTGGAGAATAATTCCCTATTGATATGAATTATTCTTTTCCTTAAGTGAGATGACACGATAATATCAAGGAGATTTGGTGGAAATCGAATCTTTGATTTAGGGAGATATTCCTATCTTAAATAAGGATAATTGGCTAATTAAATAGGATTTAATTAGCACAATTATTTGACCTAAAGAATTCCTTTTTCCACGTTTTAGTTTTTGATTGGTTGTCAAAATTCATCTTCCCACAAGGTGTTTGACTAGTTTAATCTTTTGTCCATGTTTTGGGTGATTTACGAAGATTATTGCTGAGTAATGATGATGCTTTATTAATTGTCTCATGAGGATGGGCTGACATTATCATTGAACAATTAATTTTTGCAATATATTTGTGTTTGGGGACTTTAATTGGATTGGATTATGAGGTTGAATTAGATTACATTAGGCTGAATTGGATTTGAAATGATAACAGTAATCTAATGATGTTTTTGGCACTCAAGGGACTTGTATGCTCAAGTGCTTAAAAGCACTTACCTTTGCACTCGGAGAAACACTTGTATGAAACGGGGATAGCACTATTTTGCTATCTCCGACTAATCATGGCATGCCACAAGTGATAACTTTTTCACGTGTCAGTTTGTGATTGGTTGGGGAAAGCAAAACAATACTATCCCTATTTCATACAAGTTTTTCTGCTACACTAAGGGTTCTAGGTTTGATTCCCCATGATTAAAATGATGTGTTTAGTACTACACATAATTAAAGAATTTAATTAATTGAAATGTGCTGTTATATGGGTTTAAATATTGTATTAGACATAATTCTACTATACTTAGTCCTAGAAAGATTAGACATAATCCAATCCAGATTGTTTTCAGGCCATCAAATCTTTGACGACGATTATGAATCCTACCCAACTACATAATTTAACCCAACAATATTCATTAATATTATAATTTGGTAGAATTGTGGGCGCATGTTATGAGAATTGTTTTTTCGTTTAATTGAAGCCATAGTGGAGGAATGTGGACTCAAAATAGGACCGAGCTGGGCTTCAATTGCTTGATTTTTTCTCTAAAGAATATTTTCATTGAATTGTGTCAACACGTGACTATTTTCTGCATTATTAGTCATTTCTTATTGAATGTTGATGAACCACCTGGCATTCAAATTAAATAAATTAAATACTAAGAGTCATGGGAAGAGATGAATAAATAAATTGCCGTCTGTCCCCATCTAACAGCACACCAACACTGGAGTAAAAGAGACACGTTGATTCGAAGTACATGGTAAGTTCCATATAAATCCTGATATACATGGTATAATAATATACAAGAAAACTGATCACCAAAACCAAATGAAATTTGGAATTCTTCTTACCAAATCTTAATACTTGGTGAGCTAAAATTTGTAGAAATATCATTCAAATATTATAACCGTCTTAAAAAAAAAAAAAACGAAAATATTTATCTGGCATCTAGATCTGATGAGGAGACTCAAAGTGTCCATGGAAGGTTCTATTTAATTAAACTATTTATTTCAAATGTTAAAAGAACAAGTAGATGTTATTTTTGGTCTGTTATCTCGATCATGATTTTCCTACATGCTATTGGAACCTCCGACTCTGTGATCCGTAACCACATGCTCTAATTCTTTGATTTATATACGTCACTCTATTTTAACTCAATAAATATAAATTGCGCGTCTCATAAAGTGTGCGTGATTCTCTCCTGATCAATTCAACTTGATGTTATATTTGATCACAAGTGAAAATTTACCAATATTCAATCGGCACCTTAGTTGCGTGATTCTTCACTAGGAGTTCATACATGCTCTTAGTGAGAGCATATGAATGTTGTAATTCGTATATATACTTGTATATTTGAAGTCAGCTCCAAAGAAATGTCTTTTATTCAGAAAAGAGTTATGCACCAAAACAGATAATATGTAGCAAGTGTAACTAGAGATTCCAAGGTGCTGAATAGCGACTAGAGAAATTTATAAAGAACCCCATTTCTTGAAATGATTTTATAAATAAAACACCAAAACCTATAAATTGAAGAAGAAGAAGAAGAGAAAAAAACCCAAAAAGAACCATTTGTATTATTTTTTTAATTTCAATGACGTGTGAAATATTGTTATTATCTTTGCTTTATGATTTTTAGAAGAAAAAAACTATGATAACAGTGTTATAATAATTAAGTTTTTAAAGGTTTGGATGATATATTCGGTGGGCTGTTGAATTAGAATATATTGGCTACAGATTCCCAGGAGGTGGTCAATTTCTTAAAAGCTGGTGAGGAGACATGGAACAATATTAGGAATATGGTGGACGACATTCAACTTCAAGCAACTCAATTGGACATTGGCGAAGTGGTTCACCAACCTCGGCAGGGTAATTGTGTCGCTCACTTTGGCACAATTTCGTCTGAAAGCACAAACCTTCTGTTTTTGGGAATGTATCGCTTCAAGTTGGTGGTCACTGTTCTTGGAAAAGGATTTGGAGAATAGCTCAAAATTTCAACAAATATGACAATATCGCCCTTTTAGATCTGGACGTCAAATCCAAAAACTTTTCATCTTCCTCAATCCCTGTTTTGACTGTGCTCAAGGATTTCAAAACCAAGAGAACAAAACTACAATGGTCGCGGTCACTGGTTTCCAACTCAACGCCAGTTTTGACGTTGCTCAAGAATTGATGAATGTTCTGACCAAAAAGACCAAACTACAAAGATGAAAATATAAAATCCAATATTGCTTTGTTTCGCCTGAATGAGAAAGCCAGAAAAATGAGGGCACTCTTCAGTGTTCTTCCTCAAATTAATAACATGGTAAGATAGTTGTGACTTTGGAAGCAAAACTTAGATTGTATAATATATTAATGACATTGTTTTAAGTGCAAAGAGAATGACACATGTCAAGCAAAAAAAGGAGAAGGTCCAAAGGAGAAGGTTAGAGAGAAGGTTGCTAACATAATTTGTCGATTTCAAATAGACACTTTCTAGAATTTTGCTCCCTCAAGACAATTTAACCTATAAGAAACCTTAGGATATCTAAATTTCATGTACAACAAGAGTTTGATTTTTATTTATTAATTTTTTTTTTAAAAGTTCAAGGAAAAAAACAGATAGGGGGATTATTAAGGATTAACGTTTTCACAAAACCGATTCCAAAAGCATCTGTTAATACGTACTCAACAATCGTACGACAAAAATGTCCAATTTGAAATATACACAAAAACGTTTCCTTCGATATACGCGTTATTGTCCTATGTTAACATTTACTTTAACTACAATATATATATATATATATATTATTCTGCATTGACAAGATTTTGGAACTTGGTCAGCGTTGGCCAACTTATTTCTGTAAAATTTCTAGACCTTTTGGTGTAGGCAACATTAAAATAACAGGCCCCAGTAGAAATCCTCCACGTGTAAAATCAGTACATCCTGTGCTATAAATACCCGTTCCTTTTCTCTCAATACCTCCACAACTGCCCAACAGCTTCTCACTCTCACTCAAAGATATACAGAAATATCACTCTCAAAGGCTCAGTCCTACCTCTTTTTCTCTCTCTCTCTCTCTCTCTCTTCTCAATGGCACCTACAGTTACTTCAATGGAGGCGTCTAATGGCCATGAAGTACCCAAAGTAGCAAGCATCAAAACACTAGCTGACTCAGCTTCCTTCACTTTTGTACCTTCTGAGTACACCTATACCAAAAATCCTAATGAACAAGGCGATGCAAACGACCCAGAGCATTCAATCCCCATCATTGATTTTGCCCTTCTCACGTCGGGATCTCCTGATCAACGAGCAAAAGTGATCCAGGAGCTGCGCAGAGCTTGCGAGGAATGGGGCTTCTTCCAGGTATGTACCTTAATTTGTTTATAGTAACAGGACTTGTGTTGTTAGACAGATACTTATGTTTACCTTATAATATCAACAAAGTATTTGTCAAACTGTATCCACAACTCTCATGATGAAAGCTAAGTAAGCATAAATTATATATATGGGAATTATTAGGTGACCAACCACGGTGTACCAGAGAATCTGATGCAATCAATGATCGACGCCTGTCATAGATTCTTTGATCTGCCGGAGGAGGAGAAGAAGGAGTTCCAAACAAGGAACCTGTTGGATCCAATCAAGTGCGGCACCAGCTTCAACGTCGACATTGAAAAAGTTCATCTCTGGAGGGATTTCCTCAAGGTCATAGCCCACCCTCAGTTCAACTCACTATACAAACCTGCTGGATACAGCGAGGTTTCACTGGAGTTCAGCAAACGAACCCGAGGAGTAGCCACAGAAATATTGAAGGGAATATCAGAGAGCTTAGGGTTGGAGGCTGACTACATTGCAAAGGCCATGAACTGGGACCGTGGCTTACAAATTCTGGCCGCGAATTACTACCCGGCGTGCCCACAGCCCGATAAAGCGATCGGCATTCCTCCTCATACTGATCACGGACTGGTGACCCTTCTCATCCAAAATGAGATGGGTGGCCTTGAAGTCAAGCACAAAGACCAATGGGTGTTGGTGAATGCTGCTCCGGGAACTTTTATTGTTAACATTGGTGACCAAATGCAGGTACCAAAATAACACCCAAATTTTTTAATCTAAAACCCATCTTATCTAAGAATTACAATCTAATAATTCTCTACTTATTTTCATAAATTAAGTACCGATTATTTATGTGTATGGTTAATTTTTTTTGTGGCAGATTTTGACAAACGACAAGTACAAGAGCATATGGCATAGGGCTGTTGTGAACAACAAAGCTACAAGGATATCAATAGCTGTTCCCCATGGACCCTCACTGGACACACCAGCTTTACCAATCCCAGAGTTGTTAGAGAGAGAAGGCCAAGCTCCAAAATACATTGGGATGACATATGAGAAATTCATGGAGCTTCAAGCAAGTCCTGCTGCCCTCACGAAACCTTGCTTAGATCACCTGCGGGTCAAGCATAACTAAGCTACGGCTTCTCCCTAGTTAATTAGAGTCGAATAACAGCTTTGTTGCTCCTATGTACATTGTCTTGTTCCGATTCCGAATTCATGATATTTCGCAGTGAGACATTCTCATCAAGTGTCGGATATTTCGCACATGCTACTCAAGATTCGAATTTTTACTTGTATCTTCTGTACTTTCACAATATTATATATGTTTATAGCTCTAACTATGCCATTTAGTGTCCCGATTTGATTTATTTTCAATTATAAACCACCATCTCTGATATAAGAAAATTGACGGGGTAGCGAAAGGATTACTTGAGAACGTGAGTACTGAAGAAGCAATGGCAGAGGTAGAGCCTATATATTTAAGGGGAGGCAATAGCTGACATTTTTTTATATATATGAAATGCGTACAAATTGTCAAGTTTTATATAAAGCGTAAAGGAGTTTCTGAAAATTGGGGGTCACAACCACTTCTAGCCTTGAAATGGGGAAAGAACTATTCCGCTATCCCCTGTCAATAACACTTTGACACAGTAACACTCGTGATAACACTTTCACGTGGCATAGCATTACAGGTCAGGGATAGTAAAACAGTGATATTCACGCTATAACTAAGTTTTTCTTTAATTGGCTCCGCCCTTGTGAAAAAGGCTTCTTGCTTGAGTTGTAATCTTAAACACTACTACATTTTATGATTTGCGCGACAAATTAAATTCGTCGCGCAAAGTTACATTCGGTCACACATACGTCTACGCGACAGAAAATTAGTCGCGCACAATCCGTCGCGCAAAGAGCCTAAGCTATTTACGGTGCGGCTTCGTCACGCTTCAACAGGACCCCGACCATATTGAAACAGTTGCAGCTTCCTTTATGTTTCTTTTCTTGTATCTTTCATATGCAATCTCTGCTTTTGTTTGATCTATTATTTCCAAGGCAGTTTATAGTCTAATCAGCAAGTCAATGTGCTCTTTTTTTTTCCTTTTCCAAATTACTACTCGCTTACTTTTTTCTAAATCATCTTCTGAAAGGTACTGTATATAATCAGGCTATCTTTTTTCTTTTTTTTCTTTTTTGTCTTTTTTGTCTTTTTTTTTGTGTGTGCGTGGTTTTTTTTTAAGGCTTGGTAGCTGCTTGGGTGACTGGTTTCACACTCTTCTCCACTTAGAGCATAATCTGTCAAATGTAAAATTTAAAATGTTCAATTTGAATTTGATGGTTTATATATGTGGCAATTTCACACTTAGGGAAAAATTTAACTCCACTCGAAATTCTAAAAATTATATTATTTATTATATTTTTAAAAGAAAAATACACAACTTCTTCACCTCACTACACAATCCAGCACACAGTGAGATCCCACATTACTCCACTTCAAAGAATCAACATACCAAGGTAAGTAAGCGTAAGACAAAGCCTCATCACCATGTAAATCACGATTAGCAGACTCCTTCCCATAACAAGCAATGTGGTGGGGGATATCTAAACCATAATTCTCCTTCAAATAATTCATGATTTCAAACAAAACTTTGCATTTGACCACCAAAGACAAAAGACGAGATCCCATAGCTTTATTCTTTTTTCT
This sequence comes from Prunus mume, assembly GCF_029339155.1. NCBI lineage: Eukaryota > Viridiplantae > Streptophyta > Magnoliopsida > Rosales > Rosaceae > Prunus > Prunus mume. Next base: position 21,554,089 of record NC_142703.1, on the reverse strand, counting down.
CACGAATCAAACCAATACAAGTATGAATGTTATTCAAAACCCTAATGTAAAAAAATCCATTGACAGTAGACTTCAATGTATGGACACGCTACAATCTGGTTCCTTCTTCAAACACTACGCACTAAGACATGAAGGCTCATTTTTCAAATACTTCAACTTGAATCCAATCTCCATTGAATATTTGAGCAACTTCTCACAAAATTTACACACTGCACCCTCAAACTTCTGCCCTTCATGAGAAATGTAGCTCTCCCAATCACTAGTTAAGTACCTCCAACCTCCAGAACTCCTGTATTTTCCTAAATATGCATTGACATCATCACCGCTACTACCGTCACAATAAACACTCAAACAAGACGAGGACACACCATTCGAATCAACAGAAGCAATAACATCCATACTAGAATTTTTACTAAAAGACGAAGAACTTTTATTCCCAACATTCAATGAAAACGAAGAACTCATATTCCCAACAACTAATTGCAACTCATTACTTGCAGTCTTATCCCTAATAAAAATGTGGATTAATTGATCCATCATTAGTCCACAAACTATGAAGATGATCCTTAAATCATTATCTAATTCCAATAAACAATTTGTGCAATCCTTGAATGAGTATCTCAACTCAAATTGCCCTAACTTTATTACCTTGAATCTACTACACCCTTGATAAGCTCATAATTATATATCATTTGAATACTCTTTTTCTTAATTTTTATGCTTAGTTTCTCTTATTTGTTAGTTATTTACCTTGTTATCTTCTTTTGTAGGTAAAGTTAAACAAAGGAATTAATTTGAAGATTTTTAAGGCAATCTTTGATGCATTATGCATATTTTCTCATAAACTGTCTGTGCAGATCAGATGGCTTTACGAAATAGTCTATACTTGCTCAGATGAATCAAGTTACGAGCCTTATATGGTTGGAAATCCTTGGATGTCTAGTTTCTACAGAATTTTACGGTTCGTGGTTCTGAAGTCTGTAAAGGAAGATATCGTGTTTTGGGTGACTTTGTTCATAGCTAGAATTTCTGCGCGGGATAGTTGATTCCTATAATTTGGTCATATGTTCAGGAATTGTGTCACAAGAATAATTCATGCGTTAGGCACATTTTGTCACAAAGACTAGATTGATAATCATTTCGTATTTCATTTTTTTAATTCATTTTTATATGGAAAATACAAGGGAAAAATCTAAAAGAAAGAATGAGAAAGAAGGGACGAGAGAGGGATCGATAAGAGGGTAAAAAACTGTAATGGAATGCTACACAAACTGAAAACAAAAATTTACAAGCAATTTCAAATATTTTTTACTTTTCAAAAGTTCTTTTTCATTCCATCTTCTCTCTAGTCTCTGATCTTCTTAATTAATCCCCAAAACAAGTTCCCTATTTAGGGTATAACATTACTTAATATACATGTGTTACTATTATACGGGTGTATTAATAACACCATGTGGCGATATAATATGACAAATTAGAATAAAAAAACTGACACAACTAGATTTATCTTACAAACAAGTCACCATTTGGCGAATATTTTTGGGTCAAAGGATTTGGGGACGTAAGTCAGGATCAGGAGCGGAGCTAGAATTGTAAACTTGGGGGGTCAAATTAGAAAATACAAGTATATAAAACACATAAGTATTCAATACTTGCATGTTTAGAGCTAAATATTTCTACTTGAGTCATGTCTAATTTGTTTTAGAAGAAATTTTAACTTAAATTCTAAGTTGTTTATTACAAATTCTATATATTATATAATAGAAAAGTGATAAAAAATATTTGGGGGGGGGTCCAGATCTAGGAGTGGCTCCCGCCACTGGTAAGGATATACAGAACTTCAGCTATATCAGGTTTTTTAAAATATTTTATTATTATTATTATTATTTCTGTGAAAGAATATGCATTCAGTTATAGGGAACAGTAATGAGTAAGATCAAAAGCGACGACAAAAGAGACACCGAAAGGCTTTCATTTTTCTTCGATCAGACTCCCTTCAGAGGTAGATAGTCATGCTATTAAATCATCTTCTTATATATAAAAATTATAATAGATAATTTTGTATTATACAAGAATTGCTCTTTGCTGAGAATTTCACAATGAATCACGCATAATTAAATAACTTCTAAGCCTATCTGAAAACACAGATAAAACTTGAAGACGCTTCACCTATAGAGCATGAATATATACTTAACGCATAATCAACATATATTTTTGAAGACCAGAAAGAAAAGAAGCTACAACTCTTAATTGGGTCGTCGAGATAGCCTAGATTCGGAGGTAATCTAAGCAAGGCTTCACGTAGGCAGCAGGGCCTGCTTGAAGCTCCATGAATTTCTCATATGTCATTCCAATGTATTTTGGTGCTTGGCCTTCTCTCTTTAACAACTCTGGGATTGGTAAAGCTGGTGTGTCTAGTGAAGGTCCATGGGGCACAGCTATTGATATCCTTGTAGCTTTGTTGTTCACAACAGCCCTATGCCATATACTCTTGTACTTGTCGTTTGTCAAAATCTGCCACAAAGAATTAACCATACACATAAATAATTGGTACCATTTATTTATGAAAATAAGTGGAGAATTCTTAGATAAGAAGGGTTTTAGATTTAAAAAAGTAGGGTGTTATTTTGGTACCTGCATTTGGTCACCAATGTTAACAATAAAAGCTCCCGGAGCAGCATTCACCAACACCCATTGGTCTTTGTGCTTGACTTCAAGGCCACCCATCTCATTCTGAATGAGGAGGGTCACCAGTCCATGATCGGTATGAGGAGGTAGACCGATGGCTTTATCGGGCTGTGGGCACGCCGGGTAGTAATTCGCGGCCAGAATTTGTAAGCCACGGTCCCAGTTCATGGCCTTTGCTATGTAGTCAGCCTCCAACCCTAAGCTCTCTGATATTCCCTTCAATATTTCTGTGGCTACTTCTCGGGTTTTTTTGCTGAACTCCAGTGAAACCTCGCTGTATCCAGCAGGTTTGTAGAGTGAGTTGAATTCAGGGTGGGCAATGACCTTGAGGAAATCCCTCCATAGACGAAATTTTTCAATGGCGACGTTGGCACTGGTACCGCACCTAATTGGGTCCAACAGTTTCTTTGTTTGAAACTCCTTCTTCTCCTCCTCCGGTAGATCAAAAAATCTATGACACGCGTCAATCATTGATTTCATCAAGCTCTCTGGTACACCGTGGTTGGTCACCTATTAAACCCAGCATGAATACATTTTATGTTTGATTAGCTTCATTTTCATCACACACATTAATGCATATATAACGAACAAAATCAACTTGATATTCACAATCTGGCAACATAAGCATCATGAAAGAGCATTTCTCTGTGATTGATGTACACAAAATGAAGTACATACCTGGAAGAAGCCCCATTCCTCGCAAGCTCTTCCTAGCTCCTCGATCACTTTTACCCGTTGATCAGGAGAACCAGACGTGAGAAGAGCAAAATCAATGGTGGGGATTGAGTGTTCGGGGTCATTTGCATCTCCTTGTTCATTAGGATTTTTGGTATAAGTGTACTCGGAAGGTACAGAACTGAAAGCAGCTGAGCCAGCTACTCTTTTGATGCTTGCAACTTCAGTTTCATGACCATTGGATGCCTCAGTTAATGAAGTTACTGCAGGTGCCATTGGAAGAGAGATTGAAAATGAAAGTGTTTTGAGAGCGAGAGATGTTTAAATGAAGTGTTTGAAGTAGGGATGGATGGCTTATGCAAACAATGGTTCATATTTATAGGCAAGAAATCTAGGTTTTTCCACGTGAAACGAATAATCTATAAATAAATTGGTTTTTAATTCGAGTGATCTGATAACGTCTCCAAGCTTGACCAAGCCTACCAAACTCTGTCTAATAACAAGAAAACGGGGATTCTATTTTAAGTCTCTATTTATATTAATTAGGTGAAACAAGTTAACGACTATTTTTTATGTTCATATTTTAGATTGTTTAAACAACTATTTTTCACTAAAAATAAACCACAGGCATAAAACGAGTCCAAGTCAAAAGTACAAACCTGAACCATTTGATTTTACCCCATTGACAGAACTGACAAGTTAAACTAGTTTTTCTTTTTTGGTTGTTAATAAATAAACAAGTTTCTGACCTACTTGCCTGACTTGGGTTGAGTATAAGATGTCGAGTTTTGAATGTCTCAACATTATATTATATTATTATTGCTATACAATAGAAACAAAATGAAAAAGATTTCTAGAGTCTTACTATCTTGCAGTGAAGTTTCCCTCTCTTCGTCTCTCTAAAATTTCATAACTTTAGGGGAGAGAGAGAGTTGAATAACAATTTAGGATATTGTGAACCATATGATTTCTGAGCGAAGAAAAGAAAAGAAAAAAGAACCATCTGATTTGTTCTTCGTTTTAAAGAAAATTCAAATTAATGGGTCAATAAAGTATAACTTTTCACCTAGAACATAACTTCTTGCACCACATAGCACCCATGTCTAGTTTTGAATGTCTAAACATCCATTGGACCAAGCCTCCTCTTCAATACCTAAACTTTTGAAAGTGTGATTAATGGACACAAATAGTGGCATCCATTACAAAAACTTATATAGTCATGTGTCATGCATGATGCCTTTTTGAAGCTTTTTTGGATCAAAACATATGGATTACATCCCTCCATTACTATTTCTTCTATCTTGCACTGAAGTTTCTCTCTCATCCTATCTCTAAAATTTCATAACTTTGGGAGAGAGAGAGTTGAATAACAATTTAAGATGTTGTGAATCATCTGATTTATGAATGAAAAAATATTCAAAAAGAATGATTTGATTTGTTCTTCATTTTAAAGAAAGTTCAAATTAATGGGTCAATAAGGTATAACATTTCACCCAGAACATAACTTGCACCGCATAGCACCCATGTCTAGTCATGTGTACGATTGTAAACCAAACTTTCTAGAACATATTTATTATTTTCATTATAATTTCTCTTTAATCAAATTAACTAGTAGAACATATATCGTGTTAATGGCATGAGAGAATGAACACATATATATTTATGCAGAAAACCCACCTCTGGGCAATGACAGATCCAAAAAAAATTTAGTGGAGGTGCAATTTTGAAAGATTAAAAGCTTTAGTAAAAAAATTACAACCAAATATCCTTATAATTTAAACAATACCAATGTCATTCATAAGTCTTAGAAAACAAAAATAGCATTACAAATAACCTACAACTGTTGTTGACAAGCTTTCATATCATGTGTCAAGAAGGAAAAAAAAAAAAAACATAAAATTCTTGTGATGCACGCACTATAAAATTTGGTGATGTTAAATTGGTCTTTTAAAAAGAGAACTCTCAATCCCACTTAAATAAGGAATTGTGCAAGCCCACCCTAAAGCCCAATTAAATAAAGAGAACTTCCAAAAATTCTATAGTGAGGGTGCTATATATGGACCCATATTAGCCACAAAATCATTTCATTAACCTTAGTGAAGTTACTATTAAGATGAATCATGTGACTAATATAAAGGTCCATATCAATTGTCCATATATGGCACCCTTACCATAGAACGACTCTCCCACTTAAATAAGGAATTATGCAGACCCTATTGTTATTGCACTATGAAAGAAATAAACTACACTAAAAATTCCAAAACACAAAAAAAATCGAATAAAACTTTATTTAAATTCCACATATGCAACACCAATTATGCATGAGTTTAATCTCAATTTTAAGATTTGTTTTCCACAATATACAACTAGTTCATATTTATTTGGCAAGAACACAACAAAAATGGAAACATTGCAGTGGAGAAGATGTAATATTTTAAATTTGTAATCCCTTGTTAATTTATTTTGATGTCTTTTTTCCCTTCTTGATAAGAGTGACCAATCTTCAAGGAATTGTGTGATACTAGTAGTCAGTGAAGACAGGAAGGTTTCAGATTGGAAAGAGTGTTTGGACAGATTGATGGAGCAATCAGAACAGCAACTTCGATATCAATTTATCGATTTTCATTTTTCTTTTTACAAATATTTTACGCTTATGTACGACTAGGTTTAAATAAATACAAGTGGTAGAAGATTTTTATTGAGAAAACTCCAAATCTCAACAACAATGGAGGATAGGGATGGGTGGATTTGATGGAGGAAGGGAGTGCTGGAGATGAAGAGCAGATAAAGCGTGATCTACAGACGAGGGATGCTAGGGTTTTGTTTTGTTTTTTTTGTTTTTTTTTTTTTAATGATTATTAAAAAATAAAATAAATATAAATAGAATTCACATGCCAATATTTATTAATTGATATAGCATGACCACATCAGCTGCTATATAAGATAGTCAACTAATGTGGTTAATCTAGTGTGTCTAAATAGAATTACTGTTTCCTGAATAGTCCACTGTATGTGATTTATAGTTATTTTCCACTCTAAAAAATGAAAACGGGCCTTCAAAAATGTAAATTAATAGGCCCTAAAAGTTTTGAAGTATGTACAAGAAGAACTTTTATTTTTTATAAAAATGATATTTTATTTTAGGGTCTAATCTAAATTATGAATAAGGAAGTCCAACTCTAAGAGCACATGTTTAAAGACCTTTTTAAAACTTTTTAAACACCCAAAATAGAAACTGAAATTATAAAAAAATTCAACACTCAAAACACTTTATAAACACACCCAAAATTCATCATTACACACACTCAAAACCCATTTATAAACACACCCAAAAAATATACAATTGTTGACTCTGGGGTTGATTTTAGATGTGTTTCTATGTTTAAATAGTATTTAAATTTTTTTATAAATATATGTCTAAAATTGGATTTATTTATAAATTTGTATAAAAACTATCGAGTTAGACTGTCCGTAAGCAGGTCACAAAATGTTGCTGCAGGTGCATTCCCTCTGCCCAAGTCAAATAGACTGATAACCCGAAAAGGTGTGAGCTCAATCCGATATCGAAGCAGCGTCAATGGCTTCTCGGTCACTCTTCCTCACTCTCAGACGGTAAGCACAATCAAATTCTTCAATCTGTTTGCCCATTTCTCCGTTTGGCTGCCGAGGAAAAGCAGAAAATGAAAGGAAAACCAATACTCTGAATTTCAAAATGCTCGGGTTTTAATCAAAACCTCTAACCCAAGATGAGTTCAATGCTATTGAATCTCATAGCTCAAACCCAATTGATTTCTTAATTTCTCAGTGCCAAATTACACAAAATTTTCAAACTCTGAACTTCTTATGTTGCAAACCCTAGGAAATGCAGTGCGAGCAGCGTCGTCAGCAACACTTTGCGACCCAATCTTTCTAGATTGTTCTCTTCAGGTGCTCTCAGCAGTGAATGTGTCCAAGACTCTCAGGAAAATGAGGACCTCAAGAGCAGAATCTTCAGGGTGAGGCTGCCCAAGCGAAGCGTCACCAACGTTCTTCAGAATTGGGTCAGTGAAGGCAACCAAATTACCCTTTCAGAGCTTCGTCATATCTCGAAGGACCTTAGGAAGTCTCAGCGTTACAAGCACGCTCTCGAGGTTGGAAATTTTTCTCTTTTTTTCTCCTTTTGATTTTATGTTTTTTGCACTGTTTGGTTGCCTAGAGACGATGGGAAGGCGAAAGCTTGAAACTTTAGAGTAGTTTTTTTCTTTTTCTGGGTATGAATAACATAAGTAGGATTTGTTCTGGCACTGTAAAGGTTGTGGATCTGAAATATTGTTCTGTTTATTTGGAATCTATGGGGCACTTGCATACTTTTCATACGCAAACGAATTCCAATGGGTTTTTGTTGAACAATTCCAATTATTGATTAAATAAACGGAATCACTTATGATAGATTGAATAACTATTTACCTTTGTTCTAGAAAATGGTTGGTTTAGAAAAGGTTTAAAATGATGTCATGTTAATGCCAAGCATTATGTTAAGTCACAGGATGAGCATTGGAAAACGGATAAAAAAAATCACCCGTTTATAGGCTCATACATTTAGGTAATGTTGAAAGGAAATATGTGAGCACTATGCGTTGAAGCTCTCAGTTTGAAAATAATTTATGACCGGTTCTCGCGTATATCCTTTGCTAGTAAGTTCTAGGCGACTGTGCTAGAAGAACTTTCATCCCCATATATCTCACAGACAACCTTGTTTATGTTTTGTTAATAAGCCTAAGAAATATATATTTTTTCCTGACATAAAACTTTAGTAGGTTGGGCTAGGTGAAGCTGTTGGGTGATGTCAGTTTTCATTTTGTTTCATGATGCAGGTTTTTATTTCCACAATACCAAGCTGTTATATGTAGCATTACTTCACAGACTATTCTCTAGACAATCCATATGAGACAATTAGCCTTTCTTACGCTAGGATTAGGTATGCTTTCTCTTTTGATCTTTTTTGAAAATAATTGTTACACCATTTTTTGTCTCAAGAAAGTGACATGCTTTCAAAAGTTTCCGGAAGTTTGAAAAAATCTGGATGCATAAGTTATTGGAAACTAATTGGCAATATAAAAATATGGGGACGCGTGACAAGGGTTTTGTTTGTGGCCCTGGTTTGAGGCTTGGGGCAATGGGTTTAGCTTTTAATACTTTAAGTCTGATTTTATTAGTAAATGGTTGGCCAAAGCTCAATCATTTGGATAAGTTTGATCTTGAAGTAGTCTAAAGCTCTGCAGCAAACAGACTCCTTTCTCCCCCTCCCTCCAGATTAGAGTATTGCTCTGATCTGTGTGCCTTTTCTTTTCGTTCTCACTGTATCTAGCTTTCTGATGATTGTTTTGTTTGGAAATTTTATCACTAATTAAGGGACTTAACTAGTGGTTTTAAACAGGGACAAGTTATTGCTAAGAACTGATTGATTGACTAAGCGGAGGGACAAGTTATTGCTAAGAACTGATTGATTGACTAAGCGGAGGGATAAGTTATTGCTAATAACCAAACTACTATTTGTTTCTTGTTCCAAAAGATGAACCTTAGGAAGACAATTAAATTTGATATTCGTATCTCTATCAGTTCTCTGTTGGGAATGTAATTGCTAAATATTTAATGGATTCTGTTTTGTAAATTATACAAGCTTGCAGATATCCGAGTGGATGGTCAGCCATGGTGAATATGAGGTATCAGATTCTGACTATGCAGTCCGCATTGTCTTGATGACAAAAGTGTTTGGTATCGATTCTGCGGAACGCTACTTTGAAGGTCTACCTCTTACTGCAAAAACTACTGAGACCTATACTGCTCTCCTCCACTCTTATGCTGGGGCTAAATTGACTGAAAAGGCTGAGGACCTCTATGAGAAAATAAAGGAGTCTAAACTTTCCCTTAGTGCCCTTACATACAATGAGATGATGACTATGTACATGTCAGTGGGGCAAGTGGAGAAGGTCTCTTTAGTTGTTGAAGAACTGAAACGGCAGAAGGTTGCCCCAGATATCTTCACATACAATCTCTGGATAAGTTCATGTGCTGCAACTCTGAAAATTGATCAAGTTCAACAGATTTTAGATGAAATGAGATATGATCTTGGTTTTGGTGAAGACTGGGAGAGATACATTAACCTGACAAATATCTATGTTAGCGTTGGGCATCTTGTGAATGCAGAGTCCAATTCTCTAGTAGAAGCTGAGAAAGGAATCACACAAAGAGAATGGATTGCATACGACTTCCTCATTATTTTGCATGCTGGTTTAGGAAATAAAGACAGAATTGATCAGATATGGAAATCCTTGATAATGACGAGACAAAAGATGACAAGTAGAAACTATATTTGCATTCTTTCTTCGTATCTAATGCTTGGACAGCTAAAAGAAGTGGGAGAAGTTATTGATCAGTGGAAGCAATCAACCACTACAGATTCTGTTGTTTCTGCCTGTAAGAGGCTTTTGAATGCATTCACAGACGTTGGATTCACCGAAAAAGCCCACGACTTCAAGATGCTTCTGATTCAGAAGAACTGTGACCCTACAAATTCATTAGAGTAGAACCAAAAATGAGTTTTGTATGAGGTAATGGAACGTGTATAGGCCAATTTTGTGATGTCTGGACCATTTGGAAGAGGAAATAATTAAAAAGTTCTTGCAGATTTTCCTTATACCAAATGACTGAATAAAACGCCAGTATGAAACCGTCATTGAGTTGGTACTTGTGCTGCTTGCTTTCCATGTTTAAGTCTTGAAGTATATTGTCTGCATGAAATTTAAAGTTTGTATTTATCTTCCCCATCTTCTGTTTCCTTGGTTCCGATTTCCTGGTACCTCATCTCAAGCCAGGTAAGGTTGCTTTTTAAACTCTTCTGGTTTCCTCATTTTGGTTTTGCACAAAATGTAAGTATGGTACTATAGTTTATGGCAATTACCTGGCCCACAAAATATCCGGATGGCTAGAGAACACGTGCTTACAAAAGTAAGTAGCACTTGAACACTTGAAGGTTGAAACCACTCTACGCACATGTTTCAGCAACGTTGTAACACCATTGTTGAGCATTAGAGTTAAGTGAAATGCATATGGGTTAGGCCAGTTGACGAGGATAGTGAGTCCACTTTCTTGCACCTAAGTTCGAGCCCCCCTCCCTGCATATTGGATTAATTTAGAGTAGTTCCATGAATAAATAATATGAAGCCACGGTGAAGGGTAGGGGTTTTGACCAAATAAACCGATGCAAATCGGCAAACCCACTTAACCAAACTAATCAGTTCGGTCTTATTTTCTAAGATTTCAATTTTGGTTCTTAAACTGAATCGAACCACTCCTACTCAATCTAGTTTACGGTTCATAGCATCCAATATTGTTGATTCAACTTAACCGAACCAACACCACCATAAATGCTTTAAATTCCCAAAATCAGGACCAAGGGGATTCGAACCCTTGACCACTCATATAGAATTGCAACACTACTCCACTATGGTAAGTCAGTTTCTTGTGCCTTTGTGGGCTTTAGTTGGGCCTGGGCGAGTCTATTGAGTGCTTCTATAGTGAGTGGAAAGTTATAAAGGGTTTTTTTGAGGGGTATGTAAGAGCCGTTGGATTTCATCCAACGGTGAGTTTTTAAAAGAGGGTGCATGTAGAACCGGGTTGAAATCGACCCGTTTGGAAACAACTTCAGTGAAGATTTTTCCCTCTCTGTGAAAAACTCAAGAACACAATCCTCTCTTTTTTAATGTAATGCAAATCCACAATTAGAAAGATCCAAAGCTCCCAAACTCTATAATCGCTCCATTGTCATCAGCTCCTTGGGAGGCCTGCGATCTATGGTATCCTCGGTATGACGATTAATGGCTTTTACCTAGCTATTGCCCTGTTTTGATTCTATGATTCAAGTGAAAACCCCTTCTCTTTTTCGTTCAGCAGAAGAGATTCCAGATGAAAGCAAAGTAGCATATCTCTTTTTCGTGCTGCTGCAGTTGTTCCTCGATTTTGGTAGAGATGGAGTCTCCACTACGAAAGAATCCTCTCTAATGTCCACCACATTCTTTGAAGCTGACTGACTTCGGAACTCCCGATTGACTTTGAGAGGTAAGTTCACTCTTGCTGGATTGATTTTGTTGGGTTTGATTTGTTTTTTGTGAGGGTGAGAAATTTGTCATTTGTGGCATCAATAATGCGTCATTTGCTCTGCTATCAATAATGCGTCATTTGACTTTGAGATGTAAGTTCACTCTTGCTGGATTGATTTTGTTGGGTTTGATTTGTTTTTTGTGAGGGTGAGAAATTTGTCCTTTGTGGCATCAATAATGCGTCATTTGCTCTGCTATCAATAATGTGTCATTTGCTCTGCTATCAATAATGCGTCATTTCCTTATGAATATTCAATATACTTAGTTGATTATTTTTTTTTGGAGGGGGGTTGGAAAATTATGAAATGTAGGTACAAGATCCTAAACTTAGGCTTAATGGCATTAGGAGTAAGCATTTGGAGAGGATATTGGGTGAAGTTCTGTAATTGCTGGTTTGAATTACATTTGAGTTCTTAGTTGAACATGTTGGTTCTAATGTTATTTTTTCCAGATTATTTCACAAGAGATGACATAAAGCTTGTGTTTTGTGTAATCAGAATCCAACAAGCTAGGCTATGCGTGTATTGTGTCAATTTGGGCAATGTTTTGTGTAAGTGGAATGCATTGATAAGTTGTGATGCAGTAATGATTGATTAATGAATTAACATTTGCTATGCAGTAATATAGAAGTAGATCAATAATATACGTGGATAAAATGTCTGGGGGCTCAGAGTGATGACTCTGTAACACTAATGGGAGGTTTACATTCTGAAGTAAGAAATGAGGAAACACCAGCAGTTGGGATGAAGTTTGACTCGCTTGACCTCGTTTATAATTTCTATAATAGATATGCATTCTTGGCTGGCTTTGGTATTCGACTTCATTCCAGCTTTTGGGGGAAAAATAAGAAAGAGATTCTGAGAAAAGAATTTGTATGTTGCAAACAAGGTGCATACCGGAATGATGAAACTCGGGAGAGAAAAAGACAGCGGGGAATAAGTAGATGCAATTGCAAAGCTAAGATTGTGGTTGTGAAGACACATGGGAGCAAGAAGTATACCATCTCTCTTTTTCGCAGAGGGACACAATCATAAGATGACACCCTCAGGAAGAATGCATTTACTGATATCACACCGTCGTATTTCAGATTCTACAAAAGTACTCACAAAACAGTTGGGTTCGGTTAATATTCCCATTAATCAGAAGGTAAGTATTTTCGAGGTGCAATTGAAGGAATGGATAAAATCGGTTTTATCAAAAAGGATATCTACAATCTTGAATGTAGTGTGAATGGGAAGCTGAGGAACCACGATGTTGAACTAGTGTGAGTATTTTATGGCTGAACAGAAAAAAAAATGAGGTTTTTATTTCAAGATTGAGGGAGATGGCGATATGAGGTTTAGTCGATGTTTTTGGGCAAATGCAACTTCTAGACAGCGTACGGGTTTTATGGAGATGTTGTTGTATTCGATACCACATTCAACACGAATAGATACGACTTGACATTTGCACCAATGTTGAGAGTTAATAACCATGGTCAAACAATTGTCCTAGCATGCGCATTTTTGAGCAAGGAAACGACTGAGTCGTTTATTTGGATGTTTGAGGAGTTTAAGAAAGCCATGTCAGGTGGCGAACCTAAAACGATCATCACAGATCAAGATGCGGCAATGAGCAGAGCGATTTCAATAGCCTTCCCGACTACATTTCATCGATTTTGCATATGGCACATCACATCAAAGTTCTCTGTTAAGTTACCACATTCTGCTTATAAGGAGTATTAGGGTGAATTCAGAAAGCCATATGGGATACTGACAATAAGGATGAGTTTGATGCAAAATGGAATATTGTGGTTACAAAGGCTGGTTTGACTGACCATCCATGGCTAAGTTCAATGTTTGATTTAAGGGAATCTTGGGTTCCAGCCTACGCACGACACTTTTTTGCCGCTGGAATGTCAAGCAGCCAAAGAGCGGAATGTTCTCATGGTTTCTTCAAGCAATACATATCAAGGAGAAATTCGTTGATGGATTTCATAATAAGATTTGAGAGGGCACTTTCTCATCAACGTCAAAAAGAGTTAGTTGCTGATCACGTAGATGCATTTGAAGTGGCTCAATGTATTCTACCGATGCCAATGAACAAACAAATGGCTACCTTGTACACAAGGACAATGTTTCAAAAGTTTGAGCAAGAACTAATACAAAGTACAGCATGTTTCCTAGAGCTGAAAACAGAGGATGCTTCTAAAGTTGTCTTTAATGTGAGCGAAAGGAAAAATTGGGAAACAAGAGTGGCAGAAGTCGTATATGTCAAAGATTCTGACCACGCATCGTGTAGCTGCAAAAGATTTGAATTTGTTGGAATTATTTGCAAGCACATCCTAGCATTGTTCAGAAGGGACCAGATTGAATATATGCCCGATAAATACATTTTGAAGAGGTGGAAGAAAACTGCGAAATTTGGATTGGTGTCAGATGCAAATGGCAACGAAATTAAAGACTCTGCAGATCCTGGTCTTTTAATAAAGCGGAGTACAATGTCCCGACTTGCTTCAAGATGTGGTTGAGGATGCATTAATGTGTGAAGAAGGATGTGAGCTACTGTCAGAGACTCTAAAAAGTTTGCGGGTGAAGTTGAAGTTGTTGAAGGATGGACCAAGTAATAACGAAGTTGGAGGGTCCAGCTCTCAAACACAATATATGAAAGACCCTAAGAGAGTAAGGTGCAATGGAGGGTCGAAACGAGTAACGGGAGCAAAGGAAAAGGCAATGAAGCGAGGGATTAGACACTTTGTCGGGAGTGTGGACACATTGGTCATGATAGAAGACAATGCCCAAGAAATTTGGACACACCGTAAGATGTTAACACTATTTATAATAAGACCTAAAATTTGAATAGGTAAAGTTCTTATGTGCTTCTGTTTGATGTTTATGCAGGACATCACCGTCGAACAATGACGAATCAACTCCAATAGATCTTAGTGACCCATTATTCGACGAATTTTACAGGATGCACGGACCAACTCAATGATTTAGGTTTCTATTATACGAAGCCCGGTTATTATGAAGACTAATGATCAGGTGAAGTTTTCTAGATGCAGTTTTATTATTATTATTTTTTTGTTCATGTCCACCGATGAGCTCTTACTATGTCCATTGATAATTGAAATGAAAATTTGCTTGGTTTCATTCTTGCATGAAATTTGGACACATGTTAATTTTACGTCTTCTCCCTATTTAGAAATTTTCATAGACATTAGATAAAGCATCAAATTTTGATTTATGTGAAGAAGCAATGACTTTTACCTTGTAAAATGGGTAGTTTATGGTGAATTATGTTTTAACAGAGATTCATTGATTATATGACAGGCTAATGCAGCATTTCCAGCAGCCAATTTGTTGTTTCCATTACGATAATGATTTCCAGCAGCACGCATCATTTGTAGCAGCACCCACTTTTTGCGAATGTTATGTTCTAGTGTTTTACTGGTGATTAAGATCTGAGCTGGACTGGTTATTAGGTGCACGATTTTGCAAACATTCGTAGCTGAAGGATACTTGAAGCACTTTGTTGAAACAAAAGATTAGAAAGCAATGTGTAAAAAAGTACATTGCAGCTAATCACATTTCGAATGGTTGGGTAATATTAAAGGGTACACTAACATTTGAACTACTCATAATTCCACACACAAAAGAAAATTTGATTGCAAAGCATTTTATGCGCTCCCTCTTAGCAATACCACGATCTCCCCAATCAACTGAACAACGGTAGCCACAATCACTAGGTCGTATTGGTCAGCTTCTTCTTAGCAGGTCTCACGTGCTAGTGGTCACTCATGTCCCCAGTGATATAGACAAAATAAATATTCAGCAATATTTGGAATTTTATTATATATACATAACCATAAACCATTCACTACACAATGTATAGCACATGGTATTTTACTTGTGACTCACGTGTCATGATAATGGGGCTTTACTGATTCCCAACGTCTTTGTGATATTGATTGCTTATTGAATAATATTTCCATATTTGCAAAATATAATGTTAGACAGAAGGAACATATGATGACTTGCAAGACATAGTCCCAATAATTATATATGAAGCAAATGAAACTGATATTTGTATTATTTTATATTAGATAATGACATTAAGGGAATATAGTTCTAATTTGTGTAATACCACGATCACCCCCAACCAACAGAATAGCTGTAGCCACAATCACTTAGTCGTATCGGTCGGCTTCTTCTGAGCAACTTTGACGTGCTTATGCTCATTCATGTCACCACCATCGTCTAGTATCTCTCTCACAGCATCAGGGGACACATAGTCCCAATTATAACTTGTATGAGTAGTTGCCGCGAATGATCGGAATTTTTCGAATCCTTCGTTGAATGCCAACTCCAGTTCACTGTGGTGCTCTTCGCATCGCATATGGTTCATCAAACAACCTTTAATTTCATCATTCATTACTGCATCCAACTCCTCAACTTTCAGCTTCCTTTCAAGTACTTATTCTTTTGGGAGAACGCTTTGTTCACTCTAATGTTAAGATCAGCCAAAATGGCCTCGTCTTCAACACATTTCTCGTGCCATGAATTGATTACTCTGGAATTATAATCCAGCTTGGTACTGACTGCATCTATTGCCTCTAATGGATTATCGGAGTCCCCCTCACTCCCAAATGATGTTGAAAATGGAAGGGGTGAGTACAGCGTGGAAACGGAACCTGCGACTCCAATTTTTCATCTTCGATTGTGTTGTTGGCGCCTGAAGAGGTTGACATGCTTGAATAATCCTATTTGTTTTAGAGGATGAGGATTGCAGATGCAATTTCGTTTGAGAAATGGAACATAGCTTTATAGACCAACATACCAAAGCTTGTGTGTAGTCAACATATCTACTTTATTTCAATTTTAAAAAAAGAGGTGTCAGGTTTTGCTTTTCAAGCATGTCAACCTCACACTCTCCTTACACCACTGTTAGTGGTTGAAAGAAACTCAATGGAAGTGACATCTAGTTAGTGAACCCAACCAAACTAAACAAACTAGTTAGGATTAAACTTAGATTGTATGAGACCTTTTTTCATTTATACATTGTCAACCAAATGTTTTTTTTGGCGGGAACCCTTTTTTATTGGTATTACTATCACCCCCTTCATAAAAATTCTCCCTCCACAAAAAACTCACTCCTCCACCGAATCTGTCTCCATCTACTGAAACTCTCTCCTCCACAGAAACTCTCTCCCCCCATTGAATGGATTTACTAACCAAGTTTGATGTGAGCATAATAAACACCCCTCCAAACAAAGACCGCCTTCGAAACGCAAGTGAGTCACCAGACAAGCAAGGTCACTTTCCTAGACAGAATGACCATTTTGTTGGAAGTTTTGAGTCTGAAAGAGTTCTTGCTTTCTGGAAGGAGAGGCATCTTCAACTTGGTGATGAAATCCAAAGGGCAAGGGCACGTTTGGAATTTGTTGAAGGCCAAATTGAAGATGACAAAAGGCAGGCCAATCTGGATAGGGCGAAGTTGCAGCGCATGAAGCGTAGACACAAACGACTTCGGAGTGTAGCTGTTCAAAAATACAAGAACTCATCTAATGCAATGGAGTCAAAGAAGCGTGTGATGCAAGCTGGATTCGACTACTTCCGGTCGTATGCAAAACTCGTCGTACCCGGGTTTGATTGGTCATCTATTACCGTTTCCGACGTTAACAAATATACTCAGCAAGGGAAGTAACCATTTTGGTTATCGTGTTTGAGTAGAGGCAAATCAGAGGAACTGGAATTTTCGTTAAACTCTGCTTCAAACCTATTTTGATGCTTACTACTATAGAAGATTTCAACCTTAATATTTTGATGTCTTTAATTACGATAACACGATGCAAAGTGCCCATCTACTTCAGTCATATGTTGCTGCCATGTCCACTTTTTTGTGATAATGTATCAGATTTGGACATGGTTGCATCATATGCAATGTTGCCTTTATGTATTATATGTTAGGGTAAGGTTTATAGAAAAGCATGTGTGAGTGATTTTGTGACAAGGTTATGGCATTATTTTGTACCAGTTATATACTGTTTTTTGTACTAGTTCATCTCATACTATTGCTTTATTTCTTTATATTATATGTTTATGCGATTGGACATGATAGAAAATATATTACTGATTCCCAATGCGGCGTCATAAGGACAACTTATTGAATACCGCCGACGTGTTGAAAACTCTAGGTGCAGGTGCATATGGACAACTTATTGACTATCTCTGATGTCTTCAAAGCTCTAGGCGCATGCGCAGTTCCAATGATGGCTTCAAAGTAATGGTGCATTTATTATATATGTATATTATTATAACCAAAAGAGATAATTTTACATCCTCATATATGAAAGGAAACTAATTCTTGTATTAGTACAAATTATATAACGAATATTAAGGAAATATACTTGTTAAAGTGACAAACATATATACTTAGGGTTAAGAGGAAAGTGAGTTATGCAAAGAATTTTTGAATTTTTAATTGCGAAATGGATGATTTATGGGTTTCATAGTTTTATAATGTCATAAGGAGGCCGGAGTATTTGTCGGGGCATGTTTAGGATTTTTCAACTATTTATTTCATTTTTCAAAGATTTTTGCACTAAAAAAGCCAAAATAATTGCCAAATGGATACATGGCGATCTCTGCCCCTCACCTTTCACCCCTTGACAAGTGTGCGTCAGTCAACATGGCCACATCCTTACCTTTTACCCTAAATTATTATTTTATGACTTTTTCTTAGAAAATTCATAACTAAATACACAAAAGTCAGAAAAATGATCCGAAAATTGCTACGAACTCATTGAGACTCCATCTCCCTTGCTGAATTCCCCGATTAGTGGTTACGTATTTTTAAAAACAATTCTGAACATTAACGGGAAATGCTTGTTGAAGTAGGTTATTGAAGTTAAAGTTAACAAATATATATACTTAGGGTTAAGAGGAAAGTGAGTTATGTAAATCATTTTTGAATTTTTAATTGTGAAATAGATGATTTATGGGTTTCCCTCGTTTTATAACGTCACAAGGAGGTCGGAGTATTTTTCGGGGCATTTTAGGATTTTTCTACTATTTATTGCATTTTTTAAAAGATTTTTGCACTAAAAAAGCCAAAATAATTGCCAAATGGACACATGGCACGATCTTAGCCCCTCAACTTTCACCCCTTAACAAGTGTGCGTCAGTCAACATGGCCACATCCTTACCTTTTACCCTAAATTATTATTTTATGACTTTTTCTTAGAAAATTCATAACTAAATACACAAAAATCAGAAAAATGATCCGAAAATTGCTACGAACTCATTGAGACTCCATCTCCCTTACTGAATTCCCCGATTAGTGGTTACGCATTTTAAAAACAATTCCAAACATTAACGGGAGATGCTTGTTGAAGTAAGTTATTAAAGTTAAAGTTAACAAACATATATACTTAGGGTTAAGAGGAAAGTGAGTTATGTAAATCATTTTTGAATTTTTGATTACGAAATGGATGATTTATGAGTTCCCCTCGTTTTATAACGTCACAAGGAGGCCGGAGTATTTTTCGGGGCATTTTTAGGATTTTTCTACTATTTATTGCATTTTTTAAAAGATTTTTGCACTAAAAAAGCCAAAATAATTGCCAAATGAACACATGACGTGATCTCAGCCCCTCGCCTTTCACCCATTGACAAGTGTGCGTCAGTCAACATGATCACATCCTTACCTTTTACCCTAAATTATTATTTTATGACTTTTTCTTAGAAAATTCATAACTAAATACACAAAAATCAGAAAAATGATCCGAAAATTGCTACGAACTCATTGAGACTCCATCTCCCTTGCTGAATTCCCCGATTAGTGGTTACACATTTTAAAAAATAATTCCAAACATTAACTGGAGATGCTTGTTGAAGTAAGTTATTAAAGTTAAAGTTAACAAACATATATACTTAGGGTTAAGAGGAAAGTGAGTTATGTAAATCATTTTTGAATTTTTGATTACGAAATGGATGATTTATGAGTTCCCCTCGTTTTATAACGTCACAAGGAGGCCGGAGTATTTTTCGGGGCATTTTTAGGATTTTTTACTATTTATTGCATTTTTTCAAAGATTTTTGCACTAAAAAAGCCAAAATAATTGCCAAATGGACACATGGCGCAATCTCAGCCCCTCACCTTTCACCCATTTACAAGTGTGCGTCAGTCAACATGGCCACATCCTTACCTTTTACCCTAAATTATTATTTTATGACTTTTTCTTAGAAAATCCATAACTATATACACAAAAATCACAATAATGTTCCGAAAATTGCTACGAGCTCATTGAGACTTCATCTTCCTCCTGAATTCCCTGTTTCATAGTTACGCTACATTAGTATTTTATTATTATTTATCCAAAATTATTTTTATTATTATTGTTATATTACTTTTTATCTTGTACATTTGTTAATTATATTTGCTCCAAATTTTTAATTTTATTTTTATTTTCCGTGTGAATAGACCATTTCTGGTGCTAATCAGTTTCTCTCTTCTTCAATTTGTTAATGTTTTTTCTTTTTTAGGTTTAAGGGATGTTTTCAAACATAAAATGAAAATATACAAGCCATCCATTCTGCAACATCAGGAAATAATTATTCAAAGTCTTTCACTGTTCAAGTTTTGCTTAAGAAACGTGTAACCCAATCATTTGGGATATGCTAAGTGGGAAAATGTCATTCCCAAGAACCGGTGAAAAGACACATACTTACTTCATGCATGCGTTTTCGTTTACCAAATATTAAGATTGTAGTTGTGCAAAATATCTGTGTCAGTAAAATGTCATTTGTAGCCGTCAATTATGTCAGTAATAATTCCACTATATAACAAATATTATACATTTATATATAAAACGGTTTAGGACATCACAAACAAACACCAGACAAAATAAATTAAAACATGAAATAGAAAACAACATTTGTAGAACATAGACACGCATAAAAACCGTAGAAACATACTACAACTAATTATAAGGGTATGGATTCCCTGGCACAACATAGACACGCATCACCTTGAACCAAAAAACACTCTCACGGTGCCATTTGTATCGATTGCAACAAGTCCGTAAGGCAGGATTGATCTTTTCTTCACTAGGCCAGCCTGGAATAACAAAACACCAGTCGTTGTTGTTACAAGCGCTGCACTGATTGAACTTAATCTTCCCATAGTGAAACATATCTACGATATGTCTTCCAACAGAGAAAAGTCCATAATTGTCGTCTCAAAGCATCCCTGGTTCCTTTCATATCAATGTTGTTACGTTGATTCAAAGAACACAAGAATTCTAATGCATCCTCTTTTGAGTGACCAATTCCGGACATGCCAAGTAGTCTAACTAGATATGCCGCTTCCATATGGCCTGCCGTGGCTGCAACACGCATCCCAGACAATGCTTCCACATTACCCTGCCTAAAAACACGTCGAACGCTTCTCTAAATATCGCCTCACGGTTCTCGCAAGCCCTGCATTGTTCCACGAAATGCCGGACCTGCGTTGAGGCATAATACCAGTTAGGATGGTCTTGGTACTTTTCCATTGAAATTGTGTTCCACACTTGTGGAGTGTTTGCCAACCTATTGAACAATGGGCACACAGATGCCATACGAAAGAGATCTTCCGATGATTGGGTTGCCACGTATAACATCACTTTAAACCAAGCTAATTCCGGGATGAAGGCTTGAGGCACATCCAGATGGAGATGCTTCATTCCCTTTCCTCCGACTATAGTGTAATGTTTCGAATTCATTGAAATATTTTTGGAATGGAACGATTGGAGGACTGCAAGAGGAGAAATGAGAATATACTGGGTTTTGGGTTTGTTTTAGTCTCTGTTTGCACTGTTTTGAAAAGGTGTTTCCTTGTGGTTTTTCCAAGTTAACCCTTTTTAAAGAAACTGAACCCAACACCCAAAACATAAGACAGCGAAGGGAAAACGTCATCGAAATGCAAAGGGAGTCAGACCGTCCAAAAGTCAATTAATAACCTATTTCCATAGCCATTGTTAGGCTTTTCCCGCCATTAAATTCATTGATACAAATGTGATGGATTACTGACTAGTGTGAAGGTCCCATCAGATACTTTTTCATTTTCCCACACCACACTACCCCTAGTAAATGACGGATTCTTATCCAACTAGTTGCCTTAATGAAATATAAAGAAAATAATATATTTAAAGCAGTGTCCCCTCAATTGTAAGATTAATATTTGGTAGTGAAATAGTATATCGCCGGAGTAAAAGGTGTCATAATTCGGCGATGCAGTGTCGGATCGTGACCAACCCACCCACACACAGAAAAGAAGGATATAATTCGATTTGGGCAGAGATGAGAGAGAGCTGAGTGAGAAGTTTAGGGTTATGACTTATGAGTGAAGGGGTATGTGAGAAGGTATGAGTCCGAAGAGGTTTTAGTGAGAAGATCTGAGTGAGAAGAGGTACAAGTGATAAGATTCAACATGTCGTCGTCTTCATCTCCCGCTCAAACAAAGAGATGTCAGTATTGTGGAGCTGCAATGGTGCTTCGGGTTTCAAAATCAGATAAAAATCGAGGGAAGCCATTTTGGAAGTGTCTAACCTCCTATGTAAGTTCTCATTTCCAGAATATGTATGTGGGTGAAAAAAAAATCCTAGGTCTAACTCTGACAGAATTATTTTGCATATATGATGCCTGCAATTAGGGAGCCACCAGTTGCAATGGATTCGAATGGGTTGATTTAACCTCCGTTGAAGCAGATCGAGCAAGCTGACACGTATGATGCTACAGTGCTTAATATGCTGAAGTCCATTAAGGACTTGGTATTAGTTTTATTAGTTGTATCAATTGTCATATTATTTGTTCTTTTAATGACCAATTAAGTGCACGGTTTCAAGGATTGTAAAAGTTCTTCCCAAAAACACATGTTGCACGCACCACCAATGACTTTTCAAACCCAATTTGTAATTTTTGTTCTTCAAATAGGTGGATTGGCATTGAGTTTAAATTATTGTTTGAAACAAAAGCATGTATTTGTCAAGAAACCCAGTAAAAACTTTCCTAGACTTACTTTACAAAAATAAAGTTATACGAAGACGATAAAATGACAATACAGGGCCAATACGATGCAATACTAAGACAATACCTTTTTTTGAAGATTGGATAATTATTCAGTGTATATAGATTGTTTATTGATTGTTTACTGCATGTAAATCGCATGATATTGAATGTTTATTAAAGGTTCATTAACTGCATGTATTTCGCATGTTATTACTCCGATATTGAGTGTTTATTGAAGGTTTATTGATTGTTTACATGTTTCGTGAAGGTTTCATGATTGTTAACAGCATGTATTTCACATGTTATTGAACCGATATTGAAGGTTTATTGAAAGTTGATTGGGTGTTTACTACATGTATATCGCATGTTACTGCTCCAATATTGCATGTTTATTGGGGGCAAAAGTAGGACTCAAGTTAGATTTAAGGGGGGAAACGGTCCTTATTCTTTGTTTTAGTAGGAAGAACTACTGTTAAGTAGAATTTCCTATTCAATACGACTTCCTTATGGTTGATGTAACTGGGGACTGATGTATATTGCATGTCTATTGCGTGTATATTTCATGTCTATTGGGTGTATATTGCTTGTCTGTTGCTTAAAGATTGGGATCTGATATTTGGAATGGTGGCTTGGATAAATGATGACATATCACTTTGCAATGATGTAATACATTTAAAAGCCATCAGTCCCTATGTGAATATGCATTTTCAAATCCCAATTCACATATGCAGTCTTCAAATCCCAATTCAATGCAGTTTGGTTGAGGTTAGGTAAATGTCGTGAAGGAGTTAGGCCAATATTACACCGATGTTTGTTTCATTACATCAAAAAAAACTTTACACTCCATATGCACATTCTATGTATGGGAATGGCATGTGTCTAACTTCAAAAACGCATCTCTATCCATTTAGATTGCCCGTGCAATAGATTTACAGATCCATTTACTTTTCTCCTCACCAACCCTCACAATCTCCATTTCAGATTCTTCATTTTTCTATGCTCTGCAACCAGCTCCATATACATTTCACACAATATGAGAATAAACATAGCGTAATATCACACTAATCAAATGAAAGCATGCATCCTCTATAATATTTGCCACTATTTTGGTTCTAATTGTTATTGTCCAGAACTTAAATCTAAATTTCTGTACACAAATACACTAAGATTGAGAAAGATGAAGAAGAATTCAGGAGCAGAGGTGGAATTCGAAAAGGACCCATGGGTCTCTATTGTGTATTTACATGACTTTGAAATTGGGCATTCCCAAAACCTATTTAATCATCATGTGCCTAAACCAAGTTCAACCGATATCATGGCATGTAAGCATCTCCCGTGCAATTTCTGCAGCCAACTTCAACCGAAAAAATGGCATGTTCTGCGAGGTGCAAGTAGCGAGGGAATCTCAGCATTCAACAGCTCAATGTACCTCAACACGAACGTACCACAATCGCCTCTGAAGCAAAACAAGAACTTGATCAATTCAACGATGACATTCTAATGTAATTGACAAATTAAAGTAATAAAATTAAATAAAAAGTTGTGCTCACTCATTAGCTCTGTTGTGGAACATCCACACGATGTATTGGCCATGGACACCACCAATCTCGGGTGCACTCGTTCGCGTAAACACCTTCTTCATAAAAGTCGAGGGTGTGCAGAAGATTTGGAATCGTAATTGACAGGGCCGAGTTCTTCCTTTAAGCTCGATCTGGAATGAGTGAAACCATTGAATCGTAGACTTTGATTTCACACTGAATCGGATCAATCTCTAGAGCCACCCAATGCTTATATTTTGGCAACATACAAGGTACATACACCTTATACGTATCTGCCAATCCAATCCACAAGCGGAACCTTGCCATTTACAAGCGTTCATAAATGGTTCTAATTTTCCACCCAACTTGCTCTTTTTTCCTTTTATTATCCGCAAAGCAAGTATGGATGTGATTATGTGAAATAGAAAACAATCAATGGTTAAACACCTCCATAAAGCAAGTATGGATAATTTGTAATTATTAACTGCACTTCATCAAGGCCTATGCCATACTGATGTAGCACAACCCTGGGTGTGTTAGTTTAAACACTTAGAGCAATAAGACAGAACAGATAAGAAAAGCTGAAGGGAAAAAAGGTAGAAGGCAGGCAACAATCAAAGAGTTTAAAGGAATGTTTAATCAATATTCAAATCTGAATTGTAAAGAACTACATAGGGGTATTTATAGCGAACTAAAACCTAGAGACAATAGAATTACGATCCCGGGTAAACAAATCCTATTCCTAATAAAATAGGAAACTTAGAAATCCTAATACGATTTGGAAAACTAACTTAGAAATCCTACTAGGATTTGGAAAACTAAAGAATATAGGAAACTAACAAATCAATTAGGAAACTAAACAATTTAGGTCCTATGCATCCTGCATCACATACCATAAAAAATACATCGGTCGTTGTCCGGTCCGACATTTCTACTTCCTCTAATTGTTGTTGTCGCTTCCGGATGAGATACAAGCCCAAATCAATGTGCTGCACATGTTTTCCTTGTCAATCTCATAATCTATGCACATTCAAAAAACGCATAATCAATTAAACTTACATCTCCTTTCAGCCAACCGTCAGCTTTGGGAAGCGAAGAATTCAATCTCAGCTTCCACGTTGCCAAATTGCATCACCAAACTATGAATATAAAAAAGTTTTAGAACACAACAATTAAAAAATATATACACTCATGCCTTCTATCTCAAAAAACAAAGGACTTACTTTGGGTTATGGCGCCATTCCGAACAAAGTTTCAGCAATTTCACCATATCATCATGCGGAATCGCCTTCATTGGGTCTAACGTCCGAAGTCGGGTTGTCTTTGGCAAATTTTTTTGAACCACTTCACTAGCTTCAACCATCTTCCACATAGGAATAATCCTCTTCCTCTTCCGTAATTGGACCCCTCGTTCCACACCTTGACCTTCATCATTCAACCAAACGTTCAACTGAGATAACACAGCTGTAGGTTGATCCAAATCAATGTTAGGTTGATCCAAATCAATGTCCCCGAGAGTAACCTCAACCTTTGTCCCCTCCATGCTCTCGCCAATGTCATCGCCAACCAACATAACTTCATCATCCTCTTCCTCACATTGGTTTCTTTGCACTTCCTTTTCCTCACTTCTCTGTCTTTTCACTTCCTTGCCTTTCCTTCTTTTTTTTTGCGATCCTCTCCCTCACTGCTTTTTCTTTGCAGTTCTTCCTCTCCCTCAATGCTCTTTCTTTGCGCTTCCTCTCCTTTGTTGCTTTTTATTTTCACTTGCTCTCCCTCACTTCTTTTCCTTTGAGCTTCCTCTACCTCCATTGGTTTTCTTTGCACTTGACCTCTTTCAATCCCCTCCTCTTCCTTTTCCTCTCCCTCATTTCTCTTACTTGGCACTTCACCCCCTTCAATCCCCTACTCTTCCTTTTCCTCTCCCTCATTTGTCTTACTTGCCCCTTCACCCCTTTCAATCCCCTCCTCTTCCTTGTCCTCTCCCTCATTTCATTATATGGCCTTTCACCTTCAATGTCCTCCTCTTCATTTTCCTCTCCTTCATTTCTATTACTTGGCCCTTCATCCCATTGCATGCCATTCACTTCCTCATCTCCCTTAAATAGATGTGACACGACACAACGATTCGTCATCTCTTTCAGTAAAGCTATGTCCCTTCTCACTTCCTGCTCAAAATGAGGACCTAAACAGTGGTCCAAATTTTTTTCCATCCGTATGACCTTTAACTCAAGGACGTCCTTTTCCCGCTTTACTTGAAACAAATCGGACCTCAACAAGCTTACCGCCTTGTTCAACTCATCAAGGTCAGCACATGAAGAAGGAATTGACTCTGCCGAGACAACAGCAGGGCAACCACTGTGGCCAACTCAATATGGTTGTCTCATTTCCTCTTCACTTGGACATAGCGCCCATAAGCATTTTCAGAAAAGCAGACAAGAGTCATATGCAATCATTCTATTTCATAATTTCATTGAATCTTATAAATAGTTCCAAGGGCTGCAAACCAAACCTCTTTGCTCTGGAAAAAATAATTGTTCAACTTTCTCATCTCGGGAACAGACGTAGTAGTTCTCCATCGCAAAATCTGGGAGGCATCGGATCAACAACCTTGCAGTAATTCAGGTCCGCCATTCTAGGAATTAATTCATATACCCAAATCTACACAATTCACAGGACACAAGTTATTATTTAAGTTTTAAAGTCAACAAAACATAACGACATGAACATTATTACCATGTACCTGGAAAGCATACGTGAAACCTTTAAAACTCCAGCCACCCCTTTGCACTTCACCATGGTTATCCTTCTTGCCCTTCTCATTTCTCCGGCTTGTTCTGGTTACCTTACTTTTCCCCTTCCCTCTTCCCTCTTCATTTTCAAAGCTTTTCACATACTTTGTTGGTGCAGCAGATTGTCTTAGTTTTGTCAAGCGACACGGAACCCCATGGAAACCTGTTGAACGCATCCAAGTCCTCTACAAGGGTCAGGTAATTTAGATTGATGTTCAAATGTTTGTCCCTTCCCAAAACCACTAACTCAGCAAAGTAAACAAGAGCTAGCTTGTAGACGTCATCTTCCTCTGTGCACCTCACAAATGCTTCTTCTAAAGCATTACATGTAATTCCTTCGTCTATAAAATATCTTTTCTGAAGTCTAATTTCATCACTTTCTCCACGAAACTTCAGGCACTTCCCCAAAATGAAGCCACGAGATCAAACATAAATCTGAGTGAGTGATGATAGCGTCGCACCCTATTAAGCGCATAATCCATCCAAGTCTTTCACACCTGTCCCGCTCTCTCACGCACAACCCCATGCACAATCTGCCCGCTAAACTGAATCTTATCTATATTGAAGATGGCCAAAGCATGATGTCTTGAATTGTTCTAATTGTTCGGCACTCAACCGCTCGAATTACAGCTAGGGATGAATTTGCATGTGACAGTTGTTCACCGTGAGAATATGCCTCGACTCTGGCCATATCAGCTCACGTTGGATCCATTTCTGAAATACAAGATGAAATAACGTGAACACATATACTACCGTATTTGCACAATCACATTGGTATTTACACAACTAGTCAACAGCACATTACAAATTTTACAAAGTACATGCGCATAGGGATTCGATCACGAGGCTTTAACATCATCAAGCGATATGACATATTTTGTGCAAATACCTATTAATGCAATGATTACGTGAATTACAAGCAATAGCATGTGTTTTATTTATGGATCCAAACTCCAATCAATGGTTGATGCATGAGTGAGTGTGAGTGCAATCTAGGCAAGTTCGCACTTCACACATGACAATTATTGTCATCTCATACAAAACACAAAATAAATAAATAAATAAGAAAGATGGTGGAAGGAAGCAAAGCAAAGCATCACTCTCGCTATCTTTCGCTAAGCCATTGCCACATCCTTCTTTCTTTCTAGCTTTTTCTTGATCGCCATAATCGTCATAGATCAACTTTTTTCAAATGCTTTGCACTTTTATTCATGAGTTTATTATTATCTGTTCTCATTTTTAACAGGCAAATTTAGTAACAACGGAAATAATATTTATTTCCAAAATTATATATATTCTAGCGCAGAGAGATAATCTGCACTCTGCATGCTTCAAATGTGGAAGGTTTGGAGGGCCTCCTCCAATTCAACACCATTACCTTATTCATATCATTATTGACATGTTATTGACTTTATTTTCATTCGTTTTTTAACAAATACCCAAGCAAAAATTAACATGCAAGTGAAGCACAAAGAAGAGATGCCAAATCTAACAACATTCATGGTACAAATTGGGGAAAACGGTTACTCTAACTCTAAACTCAAATTCCATAAATTACTCACCAAATGCTGGTTATTGAACAATCTCAAGGTGTCTGTGTTGGGTCTTTGTGCGGCTTTGCCCACAAATGGAACCTATCACTTCCAACGAATACGGCTTCTCTCCTTCCCCTTCCACTGCTTCGTCTTTTCATTTCAGAATCCACGCCTTTGCTCCTTCCACTCAAAATAAATACTTTTTCACGGTTTAGATAGTGGAGTTGCGTTCAACCGTCGTTAACCTTTGCCTTCAACCGTTGTTGTCCGTTGCCTTCAACCGTTTCTCAGAGTTTAGCGGTTTCTCTGAGCTATGAGTTTGAGATCAATGGGTTTTTTCTGTTCAAACTTCGAACTTGCCTCTCTTTTTTTTTTTTTGGGACCAACTTCATTGCTGGATATTAAATTTGGGTTTGGGTTCCTCACCTACCCGATTGCACAACTTTATCCCAATTCTCCCCAGCCTTTGGATTGATCCAATGACTATAAAGTGAACCCCTTATAACTTACCCCTTATAACTCGGCGACTATAATGAGGGGTAAGTTATAAGAAATGAGATATAAAGGGTTCACTTTATAGTCATTGGATCAATCCAAGGGCTGGGGAGAATTGGGATAAAGTTGTGCAATCGGGTAGGTGAGGAACCCAAACCCGAATTTAATATCCAGCAATGAAGTTGGTCCCAAAAAAAAAAGAGAGGCGAGTTCGAAGTTTGAACAGAAAAAACTATTGATCTCAAACTCATGAGAGAAACCGCTAAGCTCTGAGAAGCACGGATTGAAGCTGCGAACGGGCAACGACGGTTGAAGGCAAAGGTAAAGACGGATTGAAGCGCAACTCCACTATCTAAACCATGAAAAAGTATTTATTTTGAGTGGAAGGAGCAACAGGCGTGGTCTGAAAGCGATAAGACGGCAGAAGAAGGGGAAGGAGAGAAGCCGTATTCAAGAAGTGATAGGTTCCATTTGTGGAGCAAGCCGCACAACTAGACCCAACACGATACTGCGATTGTTCAATAACCAGCATTTGGTGAGTTATGGAATTTGAGTTTAGGGTTAGAGTAACCGTTTTCCCCAATTTGTACCATGAATGTTGTTAGGATTTGGCATCTTCTTCTTTGTGCTTCACTTGCATGTTAATTTTTGCTTGGGTATATGTTAAAAAAGCGAATGAATATAAAGTCAATAACATGTCAATAACATGTCAATAATGATATGAATAAGGTAATGGTGTTGAATTAGAGGAGGCCCTCAAAACCTTCCACATTTGGCAGTGCAGAGTGCAGATTATCTCTCTGGAGCTAGAATATATATAATTTTGAAATAAATATTATTTCGTTGTTACTAAATTTGCCTTTTAAAAATGAGGCAGATAATAATAAACTCATGAATAAAAGTGCAAATCATTTGAAAAGGTTGATCTATGACGATTATGGTTTGAAAGAAAAAGCTAGAAAGAAAGAAGGATGTGGCAATGGCTTAGCGAGCAGCAGAGCAGATGCTTTGCTTTGCTTCCTTCCACCATCTTTTCGATTTATTTATTTATTTATTTTGTGTTGTGTAGTGAAATGACAATAATTGTCATGTGTGTGAAGTGCAGAACTTGCCTAGATTGCACTCACACTCACTTTTCATGCATAAACCATTGATTGAGTTTGAATCCATAAATAAAACACATGCTAGTGCTTGTAATTCACAGAATCATTGCATTAACAGGTATTTGCACAAAATATGTCATATTGCTTTGATGATGTTAAAGCCTGTGATCAGTAATCCCTATGCGCATGCACTTTGTAAAATTTGTAATGTGTTGGTTGACTAGTTGTGTAAATACCAATGTGATTGTGATATGGTAGTATATGTGTTCACGTTATTTCATCTTGTATTTCAGAAATGGGATCCAACGTTGAGCCGGACTGTGGCGAGTCGAGGCATATTCTCACGGTGAACAATCGCCACATGCAAATTCATCCTAGCTGTAATTCGAGCGGTTGAATGCCAAACAATTAGAACAATTCAAGACATCATGTTTGGCCATCTTCCAATATAGATAAGATTCGCTTTAGCGGCTTGGTGCATGGGGTTGTGTTAAGAGAGTAGCAGAGGCAGGTGTGAAAGACTTGGATGACCGATTTCTAGCCAGAGTGCGACTGCAATTCACTATCAATTTCTGTTTGATCTCAGCTTGCTTTGGGAAGTGCCTGAAGTTTCAGTGGATGAAAGTGATGAAGCAAATTCAAAAGATATTTTATGAGACGAAGGAATTACATGTAATGCTTTAGAAGAAGCATTTGTGAGGTGCACAGAGGAAGATGCGTCTACAAGCTAGCTCTTGTTTACTTTGCTGATTAGTGGTTTTGGGAAGTGACAAACATTTGAACATCAATCTAAATTACCTCGACTTGTAGAGGACTTGATAGGTTCAACAGTTTCCATGGGAGTTGATGTCGCTTGACAAAACCAAGACTGCTTTTCTGCACCAACAAAGTATGTGAAAAGCTTTGAAGAAGAAGAGGAAGAGAAAATAAGGAACAGCGGAACAAGCCGAGAAATGAGAAGGGCAAGAAGATAACCATGGTGAAGTGCAAAGGGGTGGCTGAGTTTTAAAGGTTTCACGTATGCTTTCCGTACATGGTAATAATGTTCATGTCAGTTATGTTTTGTTGACTTTAAAACAAATAATAACTTGTGTCCTGTAATTGTGTAACAACAATTTGGGTATATGAATTAATTCTAGAATGGTGGACTGAATTACTGCAAGGTTGTTGATCCAACAGCTTCCCGCGTGATTTTGCGATGGAGAACTACGTCGTTCGAGATGAGAAAGTTGAACAATTATTTTTCCAGAGCAAAGAGGTTTGGTTTGCAGCCCTTGGAACTATTTATAATTCAATGAAATTATGAAGTAGAATGATTGCATATGACTTCTTGTCTGTTTTATGAAACAGTAGCCTGGGCTTATGGCGCTATGTCCAGTGAAGAGGAAATGGACAACCATATTGAGTTGGCCACAGGGTCGCCCTCTTTGTCTCGTCAATTCCTTCTTCATGGCGACCTTGATGAGTAATGAACAAGGCGGTGTTTGTTGAGTCGGTGTTTCAAGTAAGCGAAAAGGCGTCCTGAGTTAAAGGTCATACGGATGAAAAAATTTTGGGCCAGCATTTAGGTCCTCATTTTGAGCAGGAAGTGAGAAGGGACATAGCTTTACTGAAAGAGAGGCGAATCGTTGTGTCGTGTCACATCTATTTAAGGATATGAGGAAGTGGATGGCATGCAATGGGATGAAGGCCAATAGAAATGAAGGAGAGGAAAATGAAGAGGAGGACATTGAAAAGAAATAACAGAAATGAGGGAGAGGACAAGGAAGAAGATGAAAGGTGAAGGGGCAAGTAAGACAAATGAGGGAGAGGAAAAGGAAGAGGAGGGGATTGAAGGGGGTGAAGTGCCAAGTAAGAGAAATGAGGGAGAGGAAAAGGAAGAGAAGGGGATTGAAGGAGGTAGTGCAAAGAAAACCAAGGAGGAGAGAAGCTCAAAGGAAAAGAAGTGAGGAGAAAGTGAAAATAAAAAGCAGCAAAGGAGAGGAAGCGTAAAAGAAAGAGCATTGAGGGAGAGGAAGAACTGCAAAGAAAAAGCAGTGAGGGAGAGATCAAAAAAAGGAAGGGCAAGGAAGTGAAAAGACAGAGAAGTGAGGAAAAGGAAGTGCAAAAAACAATGTGAAGGATGATGAAGTTATGTTGGTTGGCGATGACATGGCGAGTAGCACGGAGGGGACAGGTTGAGGTTACTCTCGGGGACATTGATTTGGATCAACCTACAGCTGTGTTATCTCGGTTGAACGTTTGGTTGAATGATGAAGGTCAAGGTGTGGAACGAGGGGTCCAACGGAAGAGGAAGAGGATTATTCTATGTGGAAGATGGTTGAAGCTAGTGAAGTGGTTAAAAAATTTGCCAAAGACAACGGACTCCGGACGTTAGGCAATGAAGGCGATTCCACATGATGATATGGTGAAATTGCTGAAACTTTGTTCGAATGGCGCCATAACCCAAAGTAAGTCCTTTGTTTTTTGAGATAGAAGGCATGAGTGTATATATTTTTTAATTGTTGTGTTCTAAAACTTTTATATTCATAGTTTGGTGATGCAATTTGGCAACGTTGGCGAGATTGAATTCTTCGCTTCCCTCGTCAAAGCCGACGGTATTGAAAGGAGATGTAAGTTTAATTGATTATGCATTTGTTTGAATGTGCATAGATTATGAGATTGACAAGGAAAACATGTGCAGCACATTGATTTGGGCTTGTATCTCATCCTGAAGCTACAACAACGATTGAGGAAGTAGAAATATCGGATTGGACAAGCGACGATGTATTTTTATGGTATGTGATGTGATGCATAGGACCTAAATTGTTTAGTTTCTAATTGATTTGTTAGTTTCCTATATTCTTTAATTTTCCAAATCCTAGTAGGATTTCTAAGTTAGTTTTCCAAATCTATTAGGATTTCTAAGTTTCCTATTTTATTAGGAATAGGATTTCATTTTACGGGATTTTAATTCTATTCTCTCTAGGTTTTAGTTTTATAAACTACCCCTATGTAGTTCTTTACAATTCAGATTTGAATATTGATTAAACATTCCTTTAAACTCTCGATTTCTTCACTATTCTACCTTTTCTTCCTTGACACTTTCTTATCTATTATGTCTTATTGCTCTAAGTGTTTAAACTAACACATGGTATTGCTACATCGCATGGCATGAAGCCTTGACCAAGTGCGATTAATAATTACAAATTATCCATACTTGCTTTGTGGAGTTGTTTAACCATTGATTGTTTTCTATTTCAGAATCACATCCATACTTGCTTTGGATAATAAAAGGAAAAGAGCAAGTTGGGTGAAAATTAGAACATTTAGTGAAGCGTTGTAAATGGCAAGGTTCGGCGTGGATTGATTGCGACAATTAAGGTGTATGTACCTTGTATGTTGCAAAAATATAAGCATTGGGTGGCTCTAGAGATTGATCTGATTGGTGAAATCAAAGTCTACGATTCAATGGTTTAACTCATTCCAGATCAGAGCTTAAAGGAAGAACTCGCCCCCTGTCAATTACGATTCCAAATCTTCTGCACACCCTCGACTTTTATGAAGAAGGTGTTTACGTGAGCGAGTGCAGAGTTGGTGGTGTCCATGGCCAATACATCGTGTGGATGTTCCACAACAGGCTAATGAGTGAGCACAACTTTTTATTTAATTTTATTACTTTAATTTGTCAATTATGTTAGAATGTCATTAGTTGAATTGATCGAGTTCTTGTTTTGCTTCAGAGGCGATTGTATGGTATGTTCGTGTTGAAGTACATTGAGCTGTTGAGTGCTGAGATTTCCTTAGCTACTTGCACCTCGCAGAACATGCCATTTTTTCGGTTGAAGTTGGCTGCAGAAATTGCACGGGGAGATGCTTACATGCCATGATATCGGTTGAACTTGGTTTAGGCACATGATGATGAAATAGGTTTTGGGAATGTCAAATTTCAAAGTCAAATGTAAATACACAATAGAGACCCATGGGTCCTTTTCGAATTCCACCTCTGCTCCTGAATTCTTCTTCGATCTTTCTCAATCTTAGTGTATTTGTGTACAGAAATTTAGATTTAAGTTACTGGACAATAACAATTAGAACCAAAATAGTGGCAAATATTATAGCGGATGCATGCTTTCATTTTGATTAGTGTGATATTACGCTATGTTTATTCTCATATTGTGCGAAATGTATATGGAGCTGATTGCAGAGCATGCAGAAAAATGAAGACTCAGAAATGGAGATGCTGAGGTTGGAGAGGAGAAAATAACTGATCTGTAAATCTATTGCGTGGGCAATCTAAATGGATAGGCGATGCGTTTTGAAGTTAGACACATGCCATTCCCATACATAGAATGTGCATATGGAGTGTAAAGTTTTTTTTGATGTAATGAAACAAACATCGGTGTAATATTGGCTAACTCCTTGACGACATTTACCTAACCTCAACAAACTGCATTGAATTGGGATTTGAAGACTGCATATGTAATTTGGATTTGAAGAATGCATATTCACATAAAGGGACTGATGGCTTTTTAAGTGTATTACATCATTGCAAAGTGATATGTCATCATTTATCCAAGCCACCATTCCAAATATCATATCCCAATCTTTAAGCCGTTCAACATGCCTTGACTTAATCGCAATGGGTTGCATCTTAATAAGGTAATTCTGTAAGGGGAATAGGCTGCTATGGCCTCGCCTCCAATATTTTATTCAACCATGCCCTCCTTATAGAAACACATGAAAAAATGTCCCCAGGTGCAATGCTCTAAAAACTCCCTATTGGTTCCGCACTGCCCCTCGGGTTTGAATCCCTCTCTCCTTTATAATCGGTTAATAAATTGGTTGATTTTCTTTATTTTATTAGTTTTGGGCAGCTGAGTAGCATATAACAGTATAATGTATATTGGTGCGTCTATATTGCATGTCTGTTGGGTCTATATTGCTTGTCTATTGCGTGCATATCTTTACATTTATTGCGTCTGTATTGATTTGTATTGCTTACGTCGGAAATAAATAACAATACACAGGCAACAGACAAGCAATATACACGTAATAGATATGAAATATACACGCAATAGACATGCAATATACATCAGTCCCCAATTACATCAACCATAAGGAAGTCGTATTGAATAGGAAATTCTACTTAAGTTGTTCTTCCTACGAAAACAAAGAATAAGGACCGTTTCCCCCCTTAAATCTAACTGGAGTCCTACTTTTGCCCCCAATAAACATGCAATATTGGAGCAATAACATGCGATATACATGCAGTAAACACTCAATCAACTTTCAATAAACCTTCAATATCGGTTCAATAACATGTGAAATACATGCAGTTAACAATCATGAAACCTTCACGAAACATGTAAACAATCAATAAACCTTCAATAAACACTCAATATCGGAGTAATAACATACGAAATACATGCAGTTAATGAACCTTCAATAAACAGTCAATATCATGCGATTTACATGCAGTAAACAATCAATAAACAATCTATATACACTGAATAATTATGCAATCTTAAAAAAAAGGTATTATCTTATTATTGCATCGTATTGGCACTGTATTGTCATTTATCATCTTGAGATGACTTTATTTTTGTAAAGTCTAGGAAAGTTTCTTTGGGTTCGACAAGTAAATGCTTTTGTTTCAAACAATAATTTAAACTCAATGCTAATCCACCTATTTCAATAACAAAATTACAAATTGGGTTTGAAAAGTCATTGGTGGTGCGTGCAACATGTGTTTTTTGGGAGAACTTTTACAATCCTTGAAACCGTGCACTTAATTGGTCATTAAAAGAACAAATAATATGACAATTGATACAACTAATAAAACTAATACCAAGTCCTTAATGGACTTCAGCATATTAAGCGTAGCATCATAATGCCGACTTGCTGGCCGGCGAGGTTACATCAACCCATTCGAATCCATTGCAACTGGTGGCTCCCTAATTGCAGGCATCATATATGCAAAATAATTCTGTCAGAGTTAGACCTAGGATTTTTTTCACCCACATACATATTCTGGAAATGAGAACTTACATAGGAGGTTAGACACTTCCAAAATGGCTTCCCTCGATTTTTATCCGATTTTGAAACCCGAAGCACCATTGCAGCTCCACAATACTGACACCTCTTTGTTTGAGCCGGAGATGAAGACGAAGACATGTTGAATCTTATCACTTGTACCTCTTCTCACTCAGATCTTCTCACTAAAACCTCTTCGGACTCATACCTTCTCAGTTATACCCCTTCACTCATAAGTCATAACCCTAAACTTCTCACTCAGCTCTCTCTCATCTCTGCCCAAATCAATTATATCCTTCTTTCTACATTGTGTGGGTGGGTTGGTCACGATCTGGACACCTGTACCGTCAGAATTGTGACACATTTTACTCCGATAGGCGATATACTATTTCACTACCAATTAATCTTACAATTGAGGGGACACCTGCTTTAAATATATTATTTTCTTTATATTTCATTAAGGCAACTAGTTGGATAAGAATCCGTCATTTAATAGGGGTAGTGTGGTGTGGGAAAATGAAAAAGTATCTGATGGGACCTTCTGTCACTAGTCGGTAATCCATCACATTTGTATCAATGAATTTAATGGCGGTAAAACCTATGGCTATGGAAATAGGTTATTAATTGACTTTTGGACGATCCGACTCCTTTGCATTTTGATGAATTTTCCCTTCGCTTTGTCTTATGTTTTGGTGTTGAGTTCGATTTCTTTAAAAGGGTCAACTTGGTAAAACCCCAGGAAACACATTTTAGAGCGATTGCAACGAGGCTAAAACAAACCCAAAACCCCGTATATTCTCATTTCTCCCCTCTTGCAGTCCTCAAATCGTTCCATTCCAAAAATATTTCAATGAATTCCAAACATTACACTACAGTCGGAGGAAAGAGAAGGAAGCATCTCCATCTGGATGTGCCTCAAGCCTTCATCCCGGAATTAGCTTGGTTTAAAGTGATGTTATACGTGGCAACCAACTCCTCGGAAGATCTCTTTCGTATGGCATGTGTGCCCATTGTTCATCGTTGGCAAACACTCCACAAGTCTGAACACAATTTTAATGGAAAAGTACCAAGACCATCCTAAGCGGTACTATGCACAACGCATGATCCCGGCATTTAGTGGACCAATGCAGGGCTTGCGAACCCGAGGCTATATTTAGAAAGCGTTCGACATGTTTCGAGCGGGGTAATGTGGAAGCATTGTATGCGGGATCGCGTTGCGTACAGGCCATATAGGCGTCATATATGGTTGGACTACTTGGCATGTCGGAATTGGTCGATCAAAGAGATGCATTAGAATTCTTGTGTTCTTTGAATCAGCGTAACAACATTGATATGAAGGAACCGAGGATGCTTTGAGGCGGCGATTATGCGGAATTTTCTCATTTGGAAGACATATATCGTGAGATATGTTTCACTATGGGAAGATTAAGTTCAATCAGTGCGGCGCTTGTAACAACAACGGTGGTGTTTTGTTATTCCAGCTGGCCTAGTGAAAAGATCAATCACATACGGACTTGTTGCAATCGATGCAAATGGCAGTGAGTGTTTTTGGTTCAAGGTGATGCGTGTCTATGTTGTGCGAATCCATACCCTTATAATTAGTTGTAGTATGTTTCTACTAGTTTTTATGCGTGTCTATGTTCTACAAATGTTGTTTTCTATTTCATGTTTTAATTTATTTTATCAGTGTTTGTTTGTGATGTCCTAATAGTTTTATATATAAATGTATAATATTTGTTATATAGTGGAATTATTACTGACATAATTGTGACTACGAATGACATTTCTTGACATGAGATATTTTGCTGTGCAATCATAATATTTATTGCAGCATGCATGAAGTGAGTATGTGTCTTTTCAGGTTATTGGGAATGACATTTTCCTTAGCATATCAAACATGATTGGATTACACGTTTCTTAAGCAAAACTTGAGCGGTGAAAGACTTTGAATAATTATTTCTGATGTTGTAGAATGGATGGCTTGTATATTTCCATTTTATGTTGAAAGCATCCCTTAAACCTAAAAGGAAAACATTAACAAATTGAAGAAGCTGGTGCACGAAATGGTCTATTCACTGGAAAATAAAAATAAAAATAAAAATTTGGAGTAAATATAATTAACAAATATACAAGCTAACAAGTAATATAATAATAATAATAATAATTTTGGATAAATAATAATAAAATACTAATGTAGCGTATGTAAACAGAGATTCAGGAGGAAGAAGTCTCAATGAGGTCGATAGCAATTTTGGAACATTATTGTGATTTTTGTGTATTTAGTTATAATTTTCTAGAAAAAGTCATAAAATAATAATTTAGGGTAAAAGGTAAGGATGTAGCCATGTTGGTAGCCTACACTTGTCAAGGAGTGAAAGGTGAAGTGAGATGTGTAGTGTTACATTTGCAATTACTTTGGCTTTTTAGTGCAAAAATCTTTGAAAAATGCAATAAATAGTAGAAAAATCCTAAAATGCCAAAAATCTCGGCCTCGTGTAGCGTTATAGGAGGGGAACCCATAGATCACCCATTTCGCAATTAAAAATTCAAAATGATTTACATAACTCACTTTCCTCTTAACCCTAAGTATATATATTTGTTCACTTTAACTTCAATAACCTACTTCAACAAGCATCTCCCATTAATGTTCAGAATTGTTTTTTAAAATGCGTAACCACTAATGGGAATTGACAAAGGAGATGGAGTGTCAATGAGGTGAAGCAATTTCGGATCATTATTGTGATTTTTGTATTTAGTTATGAATTTTCTAGAAAAAGTCAAAATAATAATTTAGGATAAAAAGGTAAGGATGTGGCCATGTTGGTTGCGGCAATAGAAAGGGTGAGGGGTGAGATCGCGCCAGGTGTCCATTTGGCAATTATTTTGGCTTTTTTAGTGCAAAAATCTTTGAAAAAATGCAATAAATAGTAGAAAAATCCTAAAATGCTGAAAAATACTCCGCCTCGTGACAGCGTTATAAAACGAGGGGAACCCATAGATCATCCATTTCGCAATTAAAAATTCAAAAATGATTTACATAACTCACTTTCCTCTTAACCCTAAGTATATATGTTGTTCACTTTAACAAGTATATTTCCTTAATATTCGTTATATAATTTGTACTAATACAAGAATTAGTTTCCTTTCATATATAAGGATGTAAAATTATCTGTTTTGGTTATAATAATGTACATATATAATAAATGCACCACTACTTCGAAGCCATAATTGGAGCTGCATGCGCCTAGAGCTTGAAGCGTCGAGAGATAGTCAATAAGTTGTCCATATGCACCTAGAGTTTTCAACACGTCGGCGGTATTCAATAAGTTGTCCTTATGAAGCCGCATTGGGAATCAGTAATATATTTTCTATCATGTCCAATCGCATAAACATATAATATAAAGAAATAAAGCAATAGTAGGAGATGAACCAGTACAAAAAACAATATATAACTGGTACAAAATAATGCCATAACTTTGTCACAAAACCAGTCACACATGCTTTTCCATAAACCTTACCCTAACATATAATACATAAAGGCAACATTGCATATGATGCAACCATGTCCAAATCTGATACGTGATCACAAAAAATGGACATGACAGCAACATATGGTGAAATAGATCTTACTTTGCATCGTGTTATCGTAATTAAAGACATGAAAATATGAATATGAAGGTTGAAATCTTCTATAGTAGTAAGCATCAAAAATAGGTTTGAAGCGGAGCTTAGAAAATTCAGTTCCTCGATTTGCTCTCAAACACGATAACCAAAATGGTTACTTCCCTTCTTTAATATATTTGTTAGCGTCGGAAACGGTAATAGATGACCAATCAAACCCGGGTACGACGAGTTTTGCATAGGACCGGAAGTAGTCGAATCCAGCTTGCATCACACGCTTCTTTGACTCCTTTGCATTAGATGAGTTCTTGTATTTTTGAACAGCTACACTCCGAAGTCGTTTGTAGCTTCTAGCTCATGTGCAACCGCCCTATCCGATTAGCTGCCTTTTGTCATCTTCAATTTGGCCTTCAACAAATTCCAAACGTACCCTTGCCCTTTGGATTTCATCACCAAGTTGAAGATGCCTCTCCTTCGAGCAAGAACTCTTCAGACTCAAAACTTCCAACAAAATGGTCATTCTGTACAGGAAAGTGACATTCTTGTCAGTGACTCACTTGCGTTTGGCGGTCTTTGTTTGGAGGTGTTTATTACGCTTCATCAAACTTGGTTAGTAAATCCATTCAATGGAGGAGAGTGGAGGAGAGAGTGGCAGTAGATGGAGCGGATTCGGTGGAGGTAGGTTTTGTGGAGAGGTATGAAGGGTGATAATAATACCAATTAAAGGGTTCCTTAAAAAAATATTTGGTTGACAATGTATAAATGAAAAAGGTCTCATACAATCTAAGTTTAATCCTAACTAGTTTGTTTTAGTTTGGTTGGGTTCACTATGATGTCACTTCCATTGAGTTTCTTTCAACCACTAATTAGTGTAAGGAGAGTGTGAGGTTGACATGCTTGAAAAGCAAAACTGACACCTCTTTTTAAAGTGAAATAAAGTAGATATGTTGACTACCGCAAGCTCACAGTATGTTGGTCTATAAAGCTATATTTCCATTTCTCAAGCGAATTGCATCTGCAATCCTCATCCTCCAAAACAAATAGGATTATTCAAGTATGTCAACCTCTTGAGCGCCAACAACACAATCGAAGATGAAAAATTGAGTCGCGGTTCCGTTTCCACGTTGCCTGTAGACCTTCCATTTTCAACATCATTTGGGAGTGAGGGGACTCAGATGATCCATTAGAGGCAATAGATGCAGTCGTACAAGCGGATTATAATTCCAGATGATCAATTCATGCTTGCGAAATGTGTTGAAGACAGGCCATTTTGGCTGATCTTAACATTCAGTGAACAAGCGTTCTCCCAAAAGAACAAGTACAATTTGAGTCATAAAGGAAGGTGAAGGCGAGGAGTTGGATGCAGTAATGATGAAATTAAAGGTTGTTTGATGAACCATATCACGATCTGAAGAGCACCACAGTGGCTTGGAGTTGGCATTCTTGAAAGGATTGAAAATCCCGAGCATTCGCAACTACTCATACAAGTTATAATTGGGACTATGTGTCCCCTGATGCTGTGAGAGAGATACTAGACGATGGTGGTGACATGAATGAGCATAAGCAAGTCAAAGTTGCTCGGAAGAAGCCGACCGATACGACTAAGTGATTGCGGCTACATCTGTTCTGTTGGTTGGGGGTGATCGTGGTATTGCACAAATTAGAACTATATTCCCTTAATATTATTATCTAATATAAAATAATACAAATATCAATTTCATTTGCTTCATATATAATTATTGGGACTATGTCTTGCAAGTCATCATGTGTTCCTTCTGTCTAACATTATATTTTGCAACTATGGAAATATTATTCAATAAGCAGTCAATATCACAGCACGTTGGTAATAAGAAACCCCATTATCATGACACGTAGTCATAGTAAATGCCATATGCTGTGTAGTGAATGGTTTATAGTTTATGTATATATAATAAAATTCCAAATATTGCTTATGAATTTTGTCTAAATCAAGGACATGAGTGACCATAAGCATCACGAGACACGCTAAGAAGAAGCGCCAATATGACCTAGTGATTGTGGCTACCGTTGTTGATTTATTAGGGAGATCTGGTATTGCTAAGAGAGCATAAAATGCTGCAATCAAATTTTCTTTTGTGTGTGGAATTATGAGTAGTTCAAATGTTAGTGTACCCTTTCATAATACCCAACCATTCAAATGTGATTAGCTGCAATGTACTTTTTACGTTGCTTTCTAATCTTTCTGTTCCAACAAAGTGCTTCAAGTATCCTTGACTCGAATGTTTGCAAATCATTACTAATAACCAGTCCATTTCAGATCTTAATCACCAGTAAAACACTAGAACATAACATTACATAAAAGTGGGTCTTTACAATGATGCGTCTTGTTGGAAATCATTACTGGTAATGGAAACAATAGCTGGCTGCTGGAAATGCTGCATTAGCCTGTCATATAATCAATAAATCTCTATTCAAACATATTCACCATAAACTACCCATTTTACAAGGTAAAAGTCATTGCTTCTTCACATAAATCAAAATTTGATGCTTTATCTAATGTCTATGAAAATTTCTAAATAGGGAGAAGACGTAAAATTAACATGTGTCCAAATTTCATGCAAGAATGAAACCAAGCAAATTTTCATTTCAATTATCAATGGACATAGTCAGAGCTCATCGGTGGACATGAACAAAAAAATAATAATAATAAAACTGCATCTAGAAAACTTCACACGATCATTAGTCTTCATAATAAAGAACCGATATAATAAAACCTAAATCATTGAGTTGGTCCGTGCATCCTGTAAAATTCGTCAAATAATGGGTCACTAAGATCTATTGGAGTTGATTCGTCATTGTTCGTGGTGATGTCTGCATAAACATCAAGCGAAGCACATAAGAACTTTACCTATTCAAATTTTAGGTCTTATTATAAATAGTGTTAACATCTTACGGTGTGTTCAAATTTCTTGGGCATTGTCTTCTATCATGACCAATGTGTCACTCCCGACAGTGTCTAATCCTCGCCATTGCCTTTTCTTTGCTCCCGTTACTCGTTTGACCCTCCATTGCACCTACTCTCTTAGGGTCTTTATATTGTGTTTGAGGTGGACCTCCAACCGTTGTGCGGGTCCATCCTTCAACAACTTCAACTTCACCGCAAACTTTTTAGAGTCTCACGACCGATATCTCACATCCTTTACACACATTATGCATCCTCAAGCACATCGAAGCAAGTCGGGACATTGTACTCCGCTTTATTAAAAGGCCGA